>NC_092709.1:355869719-356169719 GCF_047496885.1 Scyliorhinus torazame | reverse complement strand
CCACACAGCAAGAATTGCATCGTTGGAGTGAATTTGGTGTTTCCACGGAAGTACCAGATAGGGGACAGATGGATTTGCACGGAAAAGGTTCTTCCGGATGGAACTTATAATGCAAAGGCCAGGCTTGAGGCAAGGGGATTTGAAGAAAACTTAGAAGATCAGGATTTCCTTCCTACGGCAGGAAAGGTCATTTTAAAGATCTTCTTGGCTCTATTAGCCACAAAGGCATGGGAAAGCAAATCTATGGATATAAAAGCTGCCTTTTTGCAAGGGCATCAGCTTCAGAGAGACATTTTTCTCCGTCCTCCTAAAGAAGCAGCTAACACAGAAGGGGTACTCTGAAAGTTGAACAAATGTGTATATGGATTAAATGATGCGTCTAGAGTCGGGTATTTTTTGGTAAGGTCAGTTTTGTTAAAGTTAGGCTGTTGCCAGTTGAAAGTAGATCCGGCAATATTTTACTGGCACTATAAAGAAAATCTGGCATCTTCATGATGCATGTCGATGATTTTTTGTGGAGTGGGACTAGTGATTTTGAAGCTATTGTCATCTCTGGTTTGAGGAAAGAATTCAGGGTTGGAAGTCAGGCTTCCGGTGCATTTAATTATATTAGACTGGAAATTGGACAGACTAAGTTAGGGCAACTTTACGTCAGCAATCTTATTTGGAAAGCATCAGCCCAATAGCAATTAATCGTGGTCGGGTTTCACAAAAAGATGCAGTGGTTTCAAAGATGGAAAAAGAGCAATTGCGAAGTTTAATTGGGCAACTGAATTGGTTAGGTAGACAGACTAGACCGGATGTTAGTTTTGATGTCTTAGAGTTAAGTACAAAACTGAATGATCCCAAAGTGGAAGACATAATAAGAGCAAATAAAGTGTTGGTCAAACTAAAAATGCAGGAGTGTGTTTTGAGGTTCCCGGTTTTAGGTTACCGTAGGCATTTGAAACTCAAAGTTTATAGTGATGCGTCCTATGCAAATATGTGATGGGGTTTCAAACGCAGGAGGTTTTATAATTTTCCTTTTGGGTAACAATGGTAAATTCCCTCTTGTGTGGGAAACAAAGAAAAAAGGAGAGTGGTCAAAAGCACTATGGCTGCTGAGACGTTAAGCCTTGTCGAGACAGTGGATATGGCATTTTATATATCTCAGATATTGACAGAAATTTTGGGATAGGGAATTTGGGGAACATACCCATTGAGTGTCACATTGACAATAAATCCCTGTGGGGAAAATGTGCACTCTACAAAAAGTGTCAATGAGAAAAGGTTAAGGATAGACATCGCAAGTTTGAAGCAGATGTTCGAGAGAGAAGAGATAGCAAAAATTAAATGGGTCAACAGTAGCTATCAATTGTCCGACTGTTTTACGAAAAGAAGGGGCTAGTTCACAGAAACTTTTGGATATTGTTAATGAAGGTCGCCTGTGTCTGTGGCTTTGCTTTTTATCCTTCCAAAACTAAAAAAAAAAGAAGGGGGGGAAATTGCGTGTGTTTTTGAGTTTTTTGTAATTTTGTTTTCACCAAATTATTATTTTTTCTCCAAGGAAGGGAGACTGTTGAGGAATGGGTTAAGAGGCATTCCAATTAAATGTCTCATTTATGTTAAGTATCCAGTAATTGACAGGTGGCCTTTGGGGCATGTGATGTGTTGATAGAGTTTTTGTACAGAGTTGTGTTAAAGGAAAACAAAGGTGTTTGTGAGAAGGAGTAGAACTTTTGACTTTTCCAACAGCAGCTAAGCAGCTAACAGTGTTGGGCAAGCTAATGGGGCTAAAGGTAGATAAGTCCCCTGGCCCTGATGGAATGCACCCCAGAGTACTAAAAGAGGGGGGAAATAGCAAAAGCGCTTGTGGTAATTTACCAAACTTCGCTGGACTCTGGGGCGGTTCCGGCCGATTGGGAAACTGCAAATGTGACATCACTGTTTAAAAAAGGAGGTCGATAAAAGGCGGGTTAGCTTAACTTCTGTGCTGGGGAAAATGCTTGAATCTATCATTAAGGAAGAAATAGCGAGACGTCTGGATAGAAATTGTCACATTGGACAGACGCAGCATGGGTTCATGAAAGGCAGATCATGTTTGACTAATTTATTGGACTTCTTTGAGGACATTATGAGCGGGGTGGACAGCGGGGAACCGGTGGATGCGATGTATCTGCATTCGACAAAGTGCCGCACAAAAGGCTGCTGCAGAAGATAAAGGTGCATGGCGTTACAAGTAATGTATTAGCATGGATAGAGGATTGGTTAACTGGCAGGAAGCAAAGAGTGGGGATGAATGGATGTATTTCTGGTTGGTGATCAGTGGTTTGTGGTGTCCCTCAGGGATCAGTGGTGGGTCCACGGTTTATATAGATGATCTGGAGTTGGGAACCAAGTTAATGTGTCAAAGTTCGCAGATGACACTAAGAAACGTGGCAGAGCCAAGCGAAAGTCTGCAGAGGGATATTGATAGTTTAAGTGAGTGGGCAAGATCTGACAGATAGAGTTCAATGTTGGTAAATGTGAGGTCATCGATTTTGGCAGGAATAACAACAAAATGGATGATTATTTAAATAGTGAAAAATTGCAGCATGCTGCCATGCAGAGGGACCTGGGTGTCCTTGTGCATAAATCACAAAAAGTTGGTTTGCAGGTGCAGCGGGCATTTAAGAAGGCAAATGGAATTTTGTCCTCATTGCTAGGGAGGTTCTGTTGCAGCTGTATAGGGTGCTGGTGAGGCCACACCTGGAGCACTGTGTACAGTTTTGGCATGATTACCTAAGAAAGGATGTACTGGCACTGGAGGGGGTGCAGAGGAGATTCACTAGATTGCTTCCGGAGTTGAGAGGATTAGTTTATGAGGAGAGACTAAGTAGATTGGGTCGATACTCATTGGAATTTAGAAGAATGAGGGGGGATCTTATAGAAACATATAAAATTATGAAGGGAATGGATAGGATAGAAGCAGGCAGGTTGCTTCCACTGGGGGGTGAAACTAGAACTAGGGGGCATAGCCTCAACATAAGGGGGAGCAGATTTAGGACTGAGTTGAGCAGGAATGTTTTCACCCAAAAGTTCATGAATCTGTGGAATTCCCTGCCCAGTGAAGCAGTTGAGGCTACCTTGTTGAATGATTTTAAGGCAAAGATAGATAGATTTTTGAACAGTAAAGGAATAAAAGTTACGGTGAGCGGGCGGGTAAGTGGAGTTGAGTCCACAAAAAGATCAGCCATGATCTTACTGAATGGTGGAGCAGGCTCGAGCGACCAGATGGCCTACTCCTGCTCCTAGTTCTCATGTTCTCGGTTTTTCTCTACTCAATTTTCACCCACTTGCCAGACTTAAAAAGTCTGGATTGGTCTGCTGGAGAATCATGTCGATACACAAACTGCAGATCAGACAAAGGGAGGCCGGCATCACACAAAGAGGAATGTGACACTGAGTGATACACCCAATGCAAGATGAGAGAGAGAGAGGCCGAGCCAGCAACAAAGACTGAGACAGAGGAAGTTAAATTAGAACAAAAAACCTCAGGCACTGTACAGCGCACTCAGAGAGAGAGATAAACAGAGAGAGATGAGACGGAGGGAGAACTAAAACACTCAGCAAGTGACAGCAATAAGCGGAGAGTCGGCAATTCAGTACAAATAACAAAACACAATTACCTGGCGACCAGTTGTCGTCTTCAGTGGACAGGGTAGTGCTGGATGTCTAAATGAAATTCTTCAGTCCTGAGTCTGTGGCTTTATATTGCAAAAACTGAGCACTTTCAGTTTCAATTTGCATTTCCAAGAAATCACACGATTGGTAATAATCTACTGTGTAATGAAATGAAAATCGCTTATTGTCACAAGTCGGCTTCAATGAAGTTACTGTGAAAAGCCCCTAGTCGCCACATTCCGGCGCCTGTTCGGGGAGGCTGTTACGAGAATTTAACCCTCGCTGCTGGCCTGCCTTGGTCTGCTTTCAAAGCCAGCGATTTAGCCCTGTGCTAAACAGCCCCTAGATTACCTCTGCATGGGAAATAAATGCTGACCTAGCCAGCGATACCCATATCACACAAATTTATTTTTCAAAATTAAGTTATCTAAAAATGATATGGCAACAAAAGCGGGTCAAAGGGTAGGAATTATGCGACGAATAACTCAGCTCTTGACCTCCCCCAAACCCTGTTCACCATCTGCAAGGCACAAGTCAGGAGTGTAACGGAATACTCTCCACTTGCCTGGATGAGTAAAGCTCCAACACTCAAGAAGCTCTAGTCGCCACATTCCGGCGCCTGTTCGGGGAGGCTGGAACGGGAATTGAACCCGCGCTGCTGGTCATGTTCTGCATTACAAGCCAGCTGTCTTAGCCCACTGTGCTAAACCAGCCCCACTAACGAGGTGGAGCAGCACATCATCTGATCCCACGGAGAAAACCCCAGGCAGCATGCAGCCATGCCACAGCACATACCAGCTCCATGATTCGGGATGCTGACCTGGCTAGAATGATGGAACGGTGGAGTCCACGCGGGATACCCTGTTCCCCCGAAGGGGTCAGTGGGTCAGCCACAAGGCAGCCAGTGCCGCGTGCGAGGCAGTGGCAGCGGCCGTCATCTCGGGGAGTGTGACCAGGAGGACTGCCACCCAGTGTCGCAAGAAGCTCAACACCCTCCACCTGGCCGTATGGGTGAGTTGGCACCGGCCCCCTGGCACCGGCCCCCCCTGCCAGCCCCAAACGCACCCCCCAATGACCTGTAACTGCCCCCCCTCACCCCAGCACAACACTACGCCTGTGCCCCAGCACACCCTGGCATCCACCAGCATGCCCAGCAGTGCTGGCCACACCTGTCTCACGCCATGCCTCCCCCCCAATTATGCATGAAGTGTTGCGCTCACAATGCCCCCTCTATGTCCCACAGGAGAAGGTAGCCCACAACAGATGGGGGAGGGCCCAGACAGACAGCGGGTATTGACTTCAGTTTTCTCATCCTGTACGAGGCACGGACCCTGGAGGTCGTGGGGGTGGCCGAGGTCAGATCGATCACCAAGATTCCCGTACCGGCCTCCCCGAACAGGCGCCAGAATGTGGTGACTAGGGGCTTTTCACAGTAACTTCATTGAAGCCTACTTGTGACAATAAGCGATTATTATTATTATTATTATTATTATTATTATTAACATTGTTATTGGCCTATGCCGCAGAGGTGAGTATCCACCGGTCCTCATCCAGATGACCTGTCACATGTGAGTTGTACATACCAGGATGATGATCCTTCCCTCTCACTGACCACGTGTCCATTCTCCCGCAGGATCTCAACTCGGTGGTGTCGGCCCACCTGGGGTGCTCTCTCTCCCTCCCTCCCCATCCCCCCCTCCCCTTCCCAAAAGAACACCTCAAGAGGCGAGCTTGAAGGATGCCACCATAGATGCGAGCTGACCTGCATCCACCTCTCCCAGTTGACCCTCCCTGCCCCAGTACCCCCGGGCTCTCTGCTCCTAGACCAGGCCCTGGCATACCACGTGCAGGTGATGGGTGTGAGCGGCACTCAGCAGACAGAGAGGAATCAGACTATGGAATAGGTTGAGGAGCAGCAGAGCTAATAATAATAATCTTTATTTTCACAAGTGGGCTTACATTAACACTGCAATGAAGTTACTGTCTAATCCCCCAGTCGCCTCATTCCGGCGCCTGTTCGGGTACACAGAGGGAGAATTCAGAATGTCCAATTCACCTAACAGTACGTCTTTCGGGACTCGTGGGAGGAAACCAGAGCACCCGGAGGTTTATCGGGACTTCTGCACTAGGTGAGAGGGTCAGAAAGTATTATCGTCATCTTCTGTGAAATCTTGTGTGTTGATTTCTTCTGTTTTGTCCACACCCCTCACTTTGTGATATTTTTTGTGTGCAGGAGGAATGTAGCTTGCGGCTGATTAACACTGTGAAGCATAATGGTGTCGCCATCTGGGATGGCCACTTCCAGAATACAAAATGGACATTTGCAAAGATTGCAGGGAAAAATGGACAATGTTAAGAAAGCAGGCAGGCACAGAGCCTGTCTGCATATTGGAGAAACAGCTCCCAGACGAGACTGAAACTGTAGGCCCTTTAGCATATGGATGGCCCATCTCCGGAACAAAGGAAGATACTTAAGTAACCGATCTGGGCCCAGACCTCGCGGCGCCAGTTCCCCAAACAGAAAGCAGAAAACAAAGCAGGCCAACGTCCACCTAGGACACACCCAACCATCAGGGCACCCACCCCTTTATTGGTCAGGATCAATGCGAATGATCAAGAAATGGCCCAATTGATGTCCCAAATGTGACATCATTGTTTAAAAAAGGAGGTCGATAAAAGGCGGGTTAGCTTAACTTCTGTGCTGGGGAAAATGCTTGAATCTATCATTAAGGAAGAAATAGCGAGACGTCTGGATAGAAATTGTCACATTGGACAGACGCAGCATGGGTTCATGAAAGGCAGATCATGTTTGACTAATTTATTGGACTTCTTTGAGGACATTATGAGCGGGGTGGACAGCGGGGAACCGGTGGATGCGATGTATCTGCATTCGACAAAGTGCCGCACAAAAGGCTGCTGCAGAAGATAAAGGTGCATGGCGTTACAAGTAATGTATTAGCATGGATAGAGGATTGGTTAACTGGCAGGAAGCAAAGAGTGGGGATGAATGGATGTATTTCTGGTTGGTGATCAGTGGTTTGTGGTGTCCCTCAGGGATCAGTGGTGGGTCCATGGTTTATATAGATGATCTGGAGTTGGGAACCAAGTTAATGTGTCAAAGTTCGCAGATGACACTAAGAAACGTGGCAGAGCCAAGCGAAAGTCTGCAGAGGGATATTGATAGTTTAAGTGAGTGGGCAAGATCTGACAGATAGAGTTCAATGTTGGTAAATGTGAGGTCATCGATTTTGGCAGGAATAACAACAAAATGGATGATTATTTAAATAGTGAAAAATTGCAGCATGCTGCCGTGCAGAGGGACCTGGGTGTCCTTGTGCATAAATCACAAAAAGTTGGTTTGCAGGTGCAGCGGGCATTTAAGAAGGCAAATGGAATTTTGTCCTCATTGCTAGGGAGGTTCTGTTGCAGCTGTATAGGGTGCTGGTGAGGCCACACCTGGAGCACTGTGTACAGTTTTGGCATGATTACCTAAGAAAGGATGTACTGGCACTGGAGGGGGTGCAGAGGAGATTCACTAGATTGCTTCCGGAGTTGAGAGGATTAGTTTATGAGGAGAGACTAAGTAGATTGGGTCTATACTCATTGGAATTTAGAAGAATGAGGGGGGATCTTATAGAAACATATAAAATTATGAAGGGAATGGATAGGATAGAAGCAGGCAGGTTGCTTCCACTGGGGGGTGAAACTAGAACTAGGGGGCATAGCCTCAACATAAGGGGGAGCAGATTTAGGACTGAGTTGAGCAGGAATGTTTTCACCCAAAAGTTCATGAATCTGTGGAATTCCCTGCCCAGTGAAGCAGTTGAGGCTACCTTGTTGAATGATTTTAAGGCAAAGATAGATAGATTTTTGAACAGTAAAGGAATAAAAGTTACGGTGAGCGGGCGGGTAAGTGGAGTTGAGTCCACAAAAAGATCAGCCATGATCTTACTGAATGGTGGAGCAGGCTCGAGCGACCAGATGGCCTACTCCTGCTCCTAGTTCTCATGTTCTCTGTTTTTCTCTACTCAATTTTCACCCACTTGCCAGACTTAAAAAGTCTGGATTGGTCTGCTGGAGAATCATGTCGATACACAAACTGCAGATCAGACAAAGGGAGGCCGGCATCACACAAAGAGGAATGTGACACTGAGTGATACACCCAATGCAAGGTGAGAGAGAGAGAGGCCGAGCCAGCAACAAAGACTGAGACAGAGGAAGTTAAATTAGAACAAAAAACCTCAGGCACTGTACAGCGCACTCAGAGAGAGAGATAAACAGAGAGAGATGAGACGGAGGGAGAACTAAAACACTCAGCAAGTGACAGCAATAAGCGGAGAGTCGGCAATTCAGTACAAATAACAAAACACAATTACCTGGCGACCAGTTGTCGTCTTCAGTGGACAGGGTAGTGCTGGATGTCTAAATGAAATTCTTCAGTCCTGAGTCTGTGGCTTTATATTGCAAAAACTGAGCACTTTCAGTTTCAATTTGCATTTCCAAGAAATCACACGATTTATGAAATGAAAATCGCTTATTGTCACAAGTCGGCTTCAATGAAGTTACTGTGAAAAGCCCCTAGTCGCCACATTCCGGCGCCTGTACGGGGAGGCTGGTATGGGAATTTAACCCTCGCTGCTGGCCTGCCTTGGTCTGCTTTCAAAGCCAGCGATTTAGCCCTGTTCTAAACAGCCCCTAGATTACCTCTGCATGGGAAATAAATGCTGACCTAGCCAGCGATACCCATATCACACAAATTTATTTTTCAAAATTAAGTTATCTATAAATGATATGGCAACAAAAGCGGGTCAAAGGGTAGGAATTATGCGACGAATAACTCAGCTCCTGACCTCCCCCAAACCCTGTTCACCATCTGCAAGGCAGAAGTCAGGAGTGTAACGGAATACTCTCCACTTGCCTGGATGAGTAAAGCTCCAACACTCAAGAAGCTCTAGTCGCCACATTCCGGCGCCTGTTCGGGGAGGCTGGAACGGGAATTGAACCCGCGCTGCTGGTCATGTTCTGCATTACAAGCCAGCTGTCTTAGCCCACTGTGCTAAACCAGCCCCACTAACGAGGTGGAGCAGCACATCATCTGATCCCACGGAGAAAACCCCAGGCAGCATGCAGCCATGACACAGCACATACCAGCTCCATGATTCGGGATGCTGACCTGGCTAGAATGATGGAACGGTGGAGTCCACGCGGGATACCCTGTTCCCCCGAAGGGGTCAGTGGGTCAGCCACAAGGCAGCCAGTGCCGCGTGCGAGGCAGTGGCAGCGGCCGTCATCCCGGGGAGTGTGACCAGGAGGACTGCCACCCAGTGTCGCAAGAAGCTCAACACCCTCCACCTGGCCGTATGGGTGAGTTGGCACCGGCCCCCCCTGCCAGCCCCAAACGCACCCCCCAATGACCTGTAACTGCCCCCCCTCACCCCAGCACAACACTACGCCTGTGCCCCAGCACACCCTGGCATCCACCAGCATGCCCAGCAGTGCTGGCCACACCTGTCTCACGCCATGCCTCCCCCCCAATTATGCATGAAGTGTTGCGCTCACAATGCCCCCTCTATGTCCCACAGGAGAAGGTAGCCCACAACAGATGGGGGAGGGCCCAGACGGACAGCGGGTATTGACTTCAGTTTTCTCATCCTGTACGAGGCACGGACCCTGGAGGTCGTGGGGGAGGCCGAGGTCAGATCGATCACCAAGATTCCCGTACCGGCCTCCCCGAACAGGCGCCAGAATGTGGCGACTAGGGGCTTTTCACAGTAACTTCATTGAAGCCTACTTGTGACAATAAGCGATTATTATTATTATTATTATTAACATTGTTATTGGCCTATGCCGCAGAGGTGAGTATCCACCGGTCCTCATCCAGATGACCTGTCACATGTGAGTTGTACATACCAGGATGATGATCCTTCCCTCTCACTGACCACGTGTCCATTCTCCCGCAGGATCTCAACTCGGTGGTGTCGGCCCACCTGGGGTGCTCTCTCTCCCTCCCTCCCCATCCCCCCCTCCCCTTCCCAAAAGAACACCTCAAGAGGCGAGCTTGAAGGATGCCACCATAGATGCGAGCTGACCTGCATCCACCTCTCCCAGTTGACCCTCCCTGCCCCAGTACCCCCGGGCTCTCTGCTCCTAGACCAGGCCCTGGCATACCACGTGCAGGTGATGGGTGTGAGCGGCACTCAGCAGACAGAGAGGAATCAGACTATGGAATAGGTTGAGGAGCAGCAGAGCTAATAATAATAATCTTTATTTTCACAAGTGGGCTTACATTAACACTGCAATGAAGTTACTGTCTAATCCCCCAGTCGCCTCATTCCGGCGCCTGTTCGGGTACACAGAGGGAGAATTCAGAATGTCCAATTCACCTAACAGTACGTCTTTCGGGACTCGTGGGAGGAAACCAGAGCACCCGGAGGTTTATCGGGACTTCTGCACTAGGTGAGAGGGTCAGAAAGTATTATCGTCATCTTCTGTGAAATCTTGTGTGTTGATTTCTTCTGTTTTGTCCACACCCCTCACTTTGTGATATTTTTTGTGTGCAGGAGGAATGTAGCTTGCGGCTGATTGACACTGTGAAGCAGAATGGTGTCGCCATCTGGGATGGCCACTTCCAGAATACAAAATGGACATTTGCAAAGATTGCAGGGAAAAATGGACAATGTTAAGAAAGCAGGCAGGCACAGAGCCTGTCTGCATATTGGAGAAACAGCTCCCAGACGAGACTGAAACTGTAGGCCCATTAGCATATGGATGGCCCATCTCCGGAACAAAGGAAGATACTTAAGTAACCGATCTGGGCCCAGACCTCGCGGCGCCAGTTCCCCAAACAGAAAGCAGAAAACAAAGCAGGCCAACGTCCACCTAGGACACACCCAACCATCAGGGCACCCACCCCTTTATTGGTCAGGATCAATGCGAATGATCAAGAAATGGCCCAATTGATGTCCCAAATGTGACATCACTGTTTAAAAAAGGAGGTCGATAAAAGGCGGGTTAGCTTAACTTCTGTGCTGGGGAAAATGCTTGAATCTATCATTAAGGAAGAAATAGCGAGACGTCTGGATAGAAATTGTCACATTGGACAGACGCAGCATGGGTTCATGAAAGGCAGATCATGTTGGACTAATTTATTGGACTTCTTTGAGGACATTATGAGCGGGGTGGACAGCGGGGAACCGGTGGATGCGATGTATCTGCATTCGACAAAGTGCCGCACAAAAGGCTGCTGCAGAAGATAAAGGTGCATGGCGTTACAAGTAATGTATTAGCATGGATAGAGGATTGGTTAACTGGCAGGAAGCAAAGAGTGGGGATGAATGGATGTATTTCTGGTTGGTGATCAGTGGTTTGTGGTGTCCCTCAGGGATCAGTGGTGGGTCCACGGTTTATATAGATGATCTGGAGTTGGGAACCAAGTTAATGTGTCAAAGTTCGCAGATGACACTAAGAAACGTGGCAGAGCCAAGCGAAAGTCTGCAGAGGGATATTGATAGTTTAAGTGAGTGGGCAAGATCTGACAGATAGAGTTCAATGTTGGTAAATGTGAGGTCATCGATTTTGGCAGGAATAACAACAAAATGGATGATTATTTAAATAGTGAAAAATTGCAGCATGCTGCTGTGCAGAGGGACCTGGGTGTCCTTGTGCATAAATCACAAAAAGTTGGTTTGCAGGTGCAGCGGACATTTAAGAAGGCAAATGGAATTTTGTCCTCATTGCTAGGGAGGTTCTGTTGCAGCTGTATAGGGTGCTGGTGAGGCCACACCTGGAGCACTGTGTACAGTTTTGGCATGATTACCTAAGAAAGGATGTACTGGCACTGGAGGGGGTGCAGAGGAGATTCACTAGATTGCTTCCGGAGTTGAGAGGATTAGTTTATGAGGAGAGACTAAGTAGATTGGATCTATACTCATTGGAATTTAGAAGGATGAGGGGGGATCTTATAGAAACATATAAAATTATGAAGGGAATGGATAGGATAGAAGCAGGCAGGTTGCTTCCACTGGGGGGTGAAACTAGAACTAGGGGGCATAGCCTCAACATAAGGGGGAGCAGATTTAGGACTGAGTTGAGCAGGAATGTTTTCACCCAAAAGTTCATGAATCTGTGGAATTCCCTGCCCAGTGAAGCAGTTGAGGCTATCTTGTTGAATGATTTTAAGGCAAAGATAAATAGATTTTTGAACAGTAAAGGAATAAAAGTTACGGTGAGCGGGCGGGTAAGTGGAGTTGAGTCCACAAAAAGATCAGCCATGATCTTACTGAATGGTGGAGCAGGCTCGAGCGACCAGATGGCCTACTCCTGCTCCTAGTTCTCATGTTCTCTGTTTTTCTCTACTCAATTTTCACCCACTTGCCAGACTTAAAAAGTCTGGATTGGTCTGCTGGAGAATCATGTCGATACACAAACTGCAGATCAGACAAAGGGAGGCCGGCATCACACAAAGAGGAATGTGACACTGAGTGATACACCCAATGCAAGATGAGAGAGAGAGAGGCCGAGCCAGCAACAAAGACTGAGACAGAGGAAGTTAAATTAGAACAAAAACCTCAGGCACTGTACAGCGCACTCAGAGAGAGAGATAAACAGAGAGAGATGAGACGGAGGGAGAACTAAAACACTCAGCAAGTGACAGCAATAAGCGGAGAGTCGGCAATTCAGTACAAATAACAAAACACAATTACCTGGCGACCAGTTGTCGTCTTCAGTGGACAGGGTAGTGCTGGATGTCTAAATGAAATTCTTCAGTCCTGAGTCTGTGGCTTTATATTGCAAAAACTGAGCACTTTCAGTTTCAATTTGCATTTCCAAGAAATCACACGATTTATGAAATGAAAATCGCTTCTTGTCACAAGTCGGCTTCAATGAAGTTACTGTGAAAAGCCCCTAGTCGCCACATTCCGGCGCCTGTTCGGGGAGGCTGTTACGAGAATTTAACCCTCGCTGCTGGCCTGCCCTGGTCTGCTTTCAAAGCCAGCGATTTAGCCCTGTGCTAAACAGCCCCTAGATTACCTCTGCATGGGAAATAAATGCTGACCTAGCCAGCGATACCCATATCACACAAATTTATTTTTCAAAATTAAGTTATCTAAAAATGATATGGCAACAAAAGCAGGTCAAAGGGTAGGAATTATGCGACGAATAACTCAGCTCTTGACCTCCCCCAAACCCTGTTCACCATCTGCAAGGCAGAAGTCAGGAGTGTAACGGAATACTCTCCACTTGCCTGGATGAGTAAAGCTCCAACACTCAAGAAGCTCTAGTCGCCACATTCCGGCGCCTGTTCGGGGAGGCTGGAACGGGAATTGAACCTGCGCTGCTGGTCATGTTCTGCATTACAAGCCAGCTGTCTTAGCCCACTGTGCTAAACCAGCCCCACTAACGAGGTGGAGCAGCACATCATCTGATCCCACGGAGAAAACCCCAGGCAGCATGCAGCCATGCCACAGCACATACCAGCTCCATGATTCGGGATGCTGACCTGGCTAGAATGATGGAACGGTGGAGTCCACGCGGGATACCCTGTTCCCCCGAAGGGGTCAGTGGGTCAGCCACAAGGCAGCCAGTGCTGCGTGCGAGGCAGTGGCAGCGGCCGTCATCCCGGGGAGTGTGACCAGGAGGACTGCCACCCAGTGTCGCAAGAAGCTCAACACCCTCCACCTGGCCGTATGGGTGAGTTGGCACCGGCCCCCCCTGCCAGCCCCAAACGCACCCCCCAATGACCTGTAACTGCCCCCCCTCACCCCAGCACAACACTACGCCTGTGCCCCAGCACACCCTGGCATCCACCAGCATGCCCAGCAGTGCTGGCCACACCTGTCTCACGCCATGCCTCCCCCCCAATTATGCATGAAGTGTTGCGCTCACAATGCCCCCTCTATGTCCCACAGGAGAAGGTAGCCCACAACAGATGGGGAGGGCCCAGACGGACAGCGGGTATTGACTTCAGTTTTCTCATCCTGTACGAGGCACGGACCCTGGAGGTCGTGGGGGTGGCCGAGGTCAGATCGATCACCAAGATTCCCGTACCGGCCTCCCCGAACAGGCGCCAGAATGTGGCGACTAGGGGCTTTTCACAGTAACTTCATTGAAGCCTACTTGTGACAATAAGCGATTATTATTATTATTATTATTAACATTGTTATTGGCCTATGCCGCAGAGGTGAGTATCCACCGGTCCTCATCCAGATGACCTGTCACATGTGAGTTGTACATACCAGGATGATGATCCTTCCCTCTCACTGACCACGTGTCCATTCTCCCGCAGGATCTCAACTCGGTGGTGTCGGCCCACCTGGGGTGCTCTCTCTCCCTCCCTCCCCATCCCCCCCTCCCCTTCCCAAAAGAACACCTCAAGAGGCGAGCTTGAAGGATGCCACCATAGATGCGAGCTGACCTGCATCCACCTCTCCCAGTTGACCCTCCCTGCCCCAGTACCCCCGGGCTCTCTGCTCCTAGACCAGGCCCTGGCATACCACGTGCAGGTGATGGGTGTGAGCGGCACTCAGCAGACAGAGAGGAATCAGACTATGGAATAGGTTGAGGAGCAGCAGAGCTAATAATAATAATCTTTATTTTCACAAGTGGGCTTACATTAACACTGCAATGAAGTTACTGTCTAATCCCCCAGTCGCCTCATTCCGGCGCCTGTTCGGGTACACAGAGGGAGAATTCAGAATGTCCAATTCACCTAACAGTACGTCTTTCGGGACTCGTGGGAGGAAACCAGAGCACCCGGAGGTTTATCGGGACTTCTGCACTAGGTGAGAGGGTCAGAAAGTATTATCGTCATCTTCTGTGAAATCTTGTGTGTTGATTTCTTCTGTTTTGTCCACACCCCTCACTTTGTGATATTTTTTGTGTGCAGGAGGAATGTAGCTTGCGGCTGATTGACACTGTGAAGCAGAATGGTGTCGCCATCTGGGATGGCCACTTCCAGAATACAAAATGGACATTTGCAAAGATTGCAGGGAAAAATGGACAATGTTAAGAAAGCAGGCAGGCACAGAGCCTGTCTGCATATTGGAGAAACAGCTCCCAGACGAGACTGAAACTGTAGGCCCTTTAGCATATGGATGGCCCATCTCCGGAACAAAGGAAGATACTTAAGTAACCGATCTGGGCCCAGACCTCGCGGCGCCAGTTCCCCAAACAGAAAGCAGAAAACAAAGCAGGCCAACGTCCACCTAGGACACACCCAACCATCAGGGCACCCACCCCTTTATTGGTCAGGATCAATGCGAATGATCAAGAAATGGCCCAATTGATGTCCCAAATGTGACATCACTGTTTAAAAAAGGAGGTCGATAAAAGGCGGGTTAGCTTAACTTCTGTGCTGGGGAAAATGCTTGAATCTATCATTAAGGAAGAAATAGCGAGACGTCTGGATAGAAATTGTCACATTGGACAGACGCAGCATGGGTTCATGAAAGGCAGATCATGTTTGACTAATTTATTGGACTTCTTTGAGGACATTATGAGCGGGGTGGACAGCGGGGAACCGGTGGATGCGATGTATCTGCATTCGACAAAGTGCCGCACAAAAGGCTGCTGCAGAAGATAAAGGTGCATGGCGTTACAAGTAATGTATTAGCATGGATAGAGGATTGGTTAACTGGCAGGAAGCAAAGAGTGGGGATGAATGGATGTATTTCTGGTTGGTGATCAGTGGTTTGTGGTGTCCCTCAGGGATCAGTGGTGGGTCCACGGTTTATATAGATGATCTGGAGTTGGGAACCAAGTTAATGTGTCAAAGTTCGCAGATGACACTAAGAAACGTGGCAGAGCCAAGCGAAAGTCTGCAGAGGGATATTGATAGTTTAAGTGAGTGGGCAAGATCTGACAGATAGAGTTCAATGTTGGTAAATGTGAGGTCATCGATTTTGGCAGGAATAACAACAAAATGGATGATTATTTAAATAGTGAAAAATTGCAGCATGCTGCTGTGCAGAGGGACCTGGGTGTCCTTGTGCATAAATCACAAAAAGTTGGTTTGCAGGTGCAGCGGACATTTAAGAAGGCAAATGGAATTTTGTCCTCATTGCTAGGGAGGTTCTGTTGCAGCTGTATAGGGTGCTGGTGAGGCCACACCTGGAGCACTGTGTACAGTTTTGGCATGATTACCTAAGAAAGGATGTACGGGCACTGGAGGGGGTGCAGAGGAGATTCACTAGATTGCTTCCGGAGTTGAGAGGATTAGTTTATGAGGAGAGACTAAGTAGATTGGATCTATACTCATTGGAATTTAGAAGGATGAGGGGGGATCTTATAGAAACATATAAAATTATGAAGGGAATGGATAGGATAGAAGCAGGCAGGTTGCTTCCACTGGGGGGTGAAAGCAGAACTAGGGGGCATAGCCTCAACATAAGGGGGAGCAGATTTAGGACTGAGTTGAGCAGGAATGTTTTCACCCAAAAGTTCATGAATCTGTGGAATTCCCTGCCCAGTGAAGCAGTTGAGGCTACCTTGTTGAATGATTTTAAGGCAAAGATAGATAGATTTTTGAACAGTAAAGGAATAAAAGTTACGGTGAGCGGGCGGGTAAGTGGAGTTGAGTCCACAAAAAGATCAGCCATGATCTTACTGAATGGTGGAGCAGGCTCGAGCGACCAGATGGCCTACTCCTGCTCCTAGTTCTCATGTTCTCTGTTTTTCTCTACTCAATTTTCACCCACTTGCCAGACTTAAAAAGTCTGGATTGGTCTGCTGGAGAATCATGTCGATACACAAACTGCAGATCAGACAAAGGGAGGCCGGCATCACACAAAGAGGAATGTGACACTGAGTGAGTGATACACCCAATGCAAGATGAGAGAGAGAGAGGCCGAGCCAGCAACAAAGACTGAGACAGAGGAAGTTAAATTAGAACAAAAAACCTCAGGCACTGTACAGCGCACTCAGAGAGAGAGATAAACAGAGAGAGATGAGACGGAGGGAGAACTAAAACACTCAGCAAGTGACAGCAATAAGCGGAGAGTCGGCAATTCAGTACAAATAACAAAACACAATTACCTGGCGACCAGTTGTCGTCTTCAGTGGACAGGGTAGTGCTGGATGTCTAAATGAAATTCTTCAGTCCTGAGTCTGTGGCTTTATATTGCAAAAACTGAGCACTTTCAGTTTCAATTTGCATTTCCAAGAAATCACACGATTGGTAATAATCTACTGTGTAATGAAATGAAAATCGCTTATTGTCACAAGTCGGCTTCAATGAAGTTACTGTGAAAAGCCCCTAGTCGCCACATTCCGGCGCCTGTTCGGGGAGGCTGTTACGAGAATTTAACCCTCGCTGCTGGCCTGCCCTGGTCTGCTTTCAAAGCCAGCGATTTAGCCCTGTGCTAAACAGCCCCTAGATTACCTCTGCATGGGAAATAAATGCTGACCTAGCCAGCGATACCCATATCACACAAATTTATTTTTCAAAATTAAGTTATCTAAAAATGATATGGCAACAAAAGCAGGTCAAAGGGTAGGAATTATGCGACGAATAACTCAGCTCTTGACCTCCCCCAAACCCTGTTCACCATCTGCAAGGCAGAAGTCAGGAGTGTAACGGAATACTCTCCACTTGCCTGGATGAGTAAAGCTCCAACACTCTAGAAGCTCTAGTCGCCACATTCCGGCGCCTGTTCGGGGAGGCTGGAACGGGAATTGAACCCGCGCTGCTGGTCATGTTCTGCATTACAAGCCAGCTGTCTTAGCCCACTGTGCTAAACCAGCCCCACTAACGAGGTGGAGCAGCACATCATCTGATCCCACGGAGAAAACCCCAGGCAGCATGCAGCCATGCCACAGCACATACCAGCTCCATGATTCGGGATGCTGACCTGGCCAGAATGATGGAACGGTGGAGTCCACGCGGGATACCCTGTTCCCCCGAAGGGGTCAGTGGGTCAGCCACAAGGCAGCCAGTGCCGCGTGCGAGGCAGTGGCAGCGGCCGTCATCTCGGGGAGTGTGACCAGGAGGACTGCCACCCAGTGTCGCAAGAAGCTCAACACCCTCCACCTGGCCGTATGGGTGAGTTGGCACCGGCCCCCCCTGCCAGCCCCAAACGCACCCCCCAATGACCTGTAACTGCCCCCCCTCACCCCAGCACAACACTACGCCTGTGCCCCAGCACACCCTGGCATCCACCAGCATGCCCAGCAGTGCTGGCCACACCTGTCTCACGCCATGCCTCCCCCCCAATTATGCATGAAGTGTTGCGCTCACAATGCCCCCTCTATGTCCCACAGGAGAAGGTAGCCCACAACAGATGGGGGAGGGCCCAGACGGACAGCGGGTATTGACTTCAGTTTTCTCATCCTGTACGAGGCACGGACCCTGGAGGTCGTGGGGGTGGCCGAGGTCAGATCGATCACCAAGATTCCCGTACCGGCCTCCCCGAACAGGCGCCAGAATGTGGTGACTAGGGGCTTTTCACAGTAACTTCATTGAAGCCTACTTGTGACAATAAGCGATTATTATTATTATTATTATTATTATTATTAACATTGTTATTGGCCTATGCCGCAGAGGTGAGTATCCACCGGTCCTCATCCAGATGACCTGTCACATGTGAGTCGTACATACCAGGATGATGATCCTTCCCTCTCACTGACCACGTGTCCATTCTCCCGCAGGATCTCAACTCGGTGGTGTCGGCCCACCTGGGGTGCTCTCTCTCCCTCCCTCCCCATCCCCCCCTCCCCTTCCCAAAAGAACACCTCAAGAGGCGAGCTTGAAGGATGCCACCATAGATGCGAGCTGACCTGCATCCACCTCTCCCAGTTGACCCTCCCTGCCCCAGTACCCCCGGGCTCTCTGCTCCTAGACCAGGCCCTGGCATACCACGTGCAGGTGATGGGTGTGAGCGGCACTCAGCAGACAGAGAGGAATCAGACTATGGAATAGGTTGAGGAGCAGCAGAGCTAATAATAATAATCTTTATTTTCACAAGTGGGCTTACATTAACACTGCAATGAAGTTACTGTCTAATCCCCCAGTCGCCTCATTCCGGCGCCTGTTCGGGTACACAGAGGGAGAATTCAGAATGTCCAATTCACCTAACAGTACGTCTTTCGGGACTCGTGGGAGGAAACCAGAGCACCCGGAGGTTTATCGGGACTTCTGCACTAGGTGAGAGGGTCAGAAAGTATTATCGTCATCTTCTGTGAAATCTTGTGTGTTGATTTCTTCTGTTTTGTCCACACCCCTCACTTTGTGATATTTTTTGTGTGCAGGAGGAATGTAGCTTGCGGCTGATTGACACTGTGAAGCATAATGGTGTCGCCATCTGGGATGGCCACTTCCAGAATACAAAATGGACATTTGCAAAGATTGCAGGGAAAAATGGACAATGTTAAGAAAGCAGGCAGGCACAGAGCCTGTCTGCATATTGGAGAAACAGCTCCCAGACGAGACTGAAACTGTAGGCCCTTTAGCATATGGATGGCCCATCTCCGGAACAAAGGAAGATACTTAAGTAACCGATCTGGGCCCAGACCTCGCGGCGCCAGTTCCCCAAACAGAAAGCAGAAAACAAAGCAGGCCAACGTCCACCTAGGACACGCCCAGTCATCAGGGCACCTACCCCTTTATTGGTCAGGATCAATGCGAATGATCAAGAAATGGCCCAATTGATGTCCCAAATGTGACATCACTGTTTAAAAAAGGAGGTCGATAAAAGGCGGGTTAGCTTAACTTCTGTGCTGGGGAAAATGCTTGAATCTATCATTAAGGAAGAAATAGCGAGACGTCTGGATAGAAATTGTCACATTGGACAGACGCAGCATGGGTTCATGAAAGGCAGATCATGTTGGACTAATTTATTGGACTTCTTTGAGGACATTATGAGCGGGGTGGACAGCGGGGAACCGGTGGATGCGATGTATCTGCATTCGACAAAGTGCCGCACAAAAGGCTGCTGCAGAAGATAAAGGTGCATGGCGTTACAAGTAATGTATTAGCATGGATAGAGGATTGGTTAACTGGCAGGAAGCAAAGAGTGGGGATGAATGGATGTATTTCTGGTTGGTGATCAGTGGTTTGTGGTGTCCCTCAGGGATCAGTGGTGGGTCCACGGTTTATATAGATGATCTGGAGTTGGGAACCAAGTTAATGTGTCAAAGTTCGCAGATGACACTAAGAAACGTGGCAGAGCCAAGCGAAAGTCTGCAGAGGGATATTGATAGTTTAAGTGAGTGGGCAAGACCTGACAGATAGAGTTCAATGTTGGTAAATGTGAGGTCATCGATTTTGGCAGGAATAACAACAAAATGGATGATTATTTAAATAGTGAAAAATTGCAGCATGCTGCTGTGCAGAGGGACCTGGGTGTCCTTGTGCATAAATCACAAAAAGTTGGTTTGCAGGTGCAGCGGACATTTAAGAAGGCAAATGGAATTTTGTCCTCATTGCTAGGGAGGTTCTGTTGCAGCTGTATAGGGTGCTGGTGAGGCCACACCTGGAGCACTGTGTACAGTTTTGGCATGATTACCTAAGAAAGGATGTACTGGCACTGGAGGGGGTGCAGAGGAGATTCACTAGATTGCTTCCGGAGTTGAGAGGATTAGTTTATGAGGAGAGACTAAGTAGATTGGATCTATACTCATTGGAATTTAGAAGGATGAGGGGGGATCTTATAGAAACATATAAAATTATGAAGGGAATGGATAGGATAGAAGCAGGCAGGTTGCTTCCACTGGGGGGTGAAACTAGAACTAGGGGGCATAGCCTCAACATAAGGGGGAGCAGATTTAGGACTGAGTTGAGCAGGAATGTTTTCACCCAAAAGTTCATGAATCTGTGGAATTCCCTGCCCAGTGAAGCAGTTGAGGCTACCTTGTTGAATGATTTTAAGGCAAAGATAGATAGATTTTTGAACAGTAAAGGAATAAAAGTTACGGTGAGCGGGCGGGTAAGTGGAGTTGAGTCCACAAAAAGATCAGCCATGATCTTACTGAATGGTGGAGCAGGCTCGAGCGACCAGATGGCCTACTCCTGCTCCTAGTTCTCATGTTCTCTGTTTTTCTCTACTCAATTTTCACCCACTTGCCAGACTTAAAAAGTCTGGATTGGTCTGCTGGAGAATCATGTCGATACACAAACTGCAGATCAGACAAAGGGAGGCCGGCATCACACAAAGAGGAATGTGACACTGAGTGATACACCCAATGCAAGATGAGAGAGAGAGAGGCCGAGCCAGCAACAAAGACTGAGACAGAGGAAGTTAAATTAGAACAAAAACCTCAGGCACTGTACAGCGCACTCAGAGAGAGAGATAAACAGAGAGAGATGAGACGGAGGGAGAACTAAAACACTCAGCAAGTGACAGCAATAAGCGGAGAGTCGGCAATTCAGTACAAATAACAAAACACAATTACCTGGCGACCAGTTGTCGTCTTCAGTGGACAGGGTAGTGCTGGATGTCTAAATGAAATTCTTCAGTCCTGAGTCTGTGGCTTTATATTGCAAAAACTGAGCACTTTCAGTTTCAATTTGCATTTCCAAGAAATCACACGATTTATGAAATGAAAATCGCTTCTTGTCACAAGTCGGCTTCAATGAAGTTACTGTGAAAAGCCCCTAGTCGCCACATTCCGGCGCCTGTTCGGGGAGGCTGTTACGAGAATTTAACCCTCGCTGCTGGCCTGCCCTGGTCTGCTTTCAAAGCCAGCGATTTAGCCCTGTGCTAAACAGCCCCTAGATTACCTCTGCATGGGAAATAAATGCTGACCTAGCCAGCGATACCCATATCACACAAATTTATTTTTCAAAATTAAGTTATCTAAAAATGATATGGCAACAAAAGCGGGTCAAAGGGTAGGAATTATGCGACGAATAACTCAGCTCTTGACCTCCCCCAAACCCTGTTCACCATCTGCAAGGCAGAAGTCAGGAGTGTAACGGAATACTCTCCACTTGCCTGGATGAGTAAAGCTCCAACACTCAAGAAGCTCTAGTCGCCACATTCCGGCGCCTGTTCGGGGAGGCTGGAACGGGAATTGAACCCGCGCTGCTGGTCATGTTCTGCATTACAAGCCAGCTGTCTTAGCCCACTGTGCTAAACCAGCCCCACTAACGAGGTGGAGCAGCACATCATCTGATCCCACGGAGAAAACCCCAGGCAGCATGCAGCCATGCCACAGCACATACCAGCTCCATGATTCGGGATGCTGACCTGGCCAGAATGATGGAACGGTGGAGTCCACGCGGGATACCCTGTTCCCCCGAAGGGGTCAGTGGGTCAGCCACAAGGCAGCCAGTGCCGCGTGCGAGGCAGTGGCAGCGGCCGTCATCCCGGGGAGTGTGACCAGGAGGACTGCCACCCAGTGTCGCAAGAAGCTCAACACCCTCCACCTGGCCGTATGGGTGAGTTGGCACCGGCCCCCCCTGCCAGCCCCAAACGCACCCCCCAATGACCTGTAACTGCCCCCCCTCACCCCAGCACAACACTACGCCTGTGCCCCAGCACACCCTGGCATCCACCAGCATGCCCAGCAGTGCTGGCCACACCTGTCTCACGCCATGCCTCCCCCCCAATTATGCATGAAGTGTTGCGCTCACAATGCCCCCTCTATGTCCCACAGGAGAAGGTAGCCCACAACAGATGGGGAGGGCCCAGACGGACAGCGGGTATTGACTTCAGTTTTCTCATCCTGTACGAGGCACGGACCCTGGAGGTCGTGGGGGTGGCCGAGGTCAGATCGATCACCAAGATTCCCGTACCGGCCTCCCCGAACAGGCGCCAGAATGTGGCGACTAGGGGCTTTTCACAGTAACTTCATTGAAGCCTACTTGTGACAATAAGCGATTATTATTATTATTATTATTAACATTGTTATTGGCCTATGCCGCAGAGGTGAGTATCCACCGGTCCTCATCCAGATGACCTGTCACATGTGAGTTGTACATACCAGGATGATGATCCTTCCCTCTCACTGACCACGTGTCCATTCTCCCGCAGGATCTCAACTCGGTGGTGTCGGCCCACCTGGGGTGCTCTCTCTCCCTCCCTCCCCATCCCCCCCTCCCCTTCCCAAAAGAACACCTCAAGAGGCGAGCTTGAAGGATGCCACCATAGATGCGAGCTGACCTGCATCCACCTCTCCCAGTTGACCCTCCCTGCCCCAGTACCCCCGGGCTCTCTGCTCCTAGACCAGGCCCTGGCATACCACGTGCAGGTGATGGGTGTGAGCGGCACTCAGCAGACAGAGAGGAATCAGACTATGGAATAGGTTGAGGAGCAGCAGAGCTAATAATAATAATCTTTATTTTCACAAGTGGGCTTACATTAACACTGCAATGAAGTTACTGTCTAATCCCCCAGTCGCCTCATTCCGGCGCCTGTTCGGGTACACAGAGGGAGAATTCAGAATGTCCAATTCACCTAACAGTACGTCTTTCGGGACTCGTGGGAGGAAACCAGAGCACCCGGAGGTTTATCGGGACTTCTGCACTAGGTGAGAGGGTCAGAAAGTATTATCGTCATCTTCTGTGAAATCTTGTGTGTTGATTTCTTCTGTTTTGTCCACACCCCTCACTTTGTGATATTTTTTGTGTGCAGGAGGAATGTAGCTTGCGGCTGATTGACACTGTGAAGCAGAATGGTGTCGCCATCTGGGATGGCCACTTCCAGAATACAAAATGGACATTTGCAAAGATTGCAGGGAAAAATGGACAATGTTAAGAAAGCAGGCAGGCACAGAGCCTGTCTGCATATTGGAGAAACAGCTCCCAGACGAGACTGAAACTGTAGGCCCTTTAGCATATGGATGGCCCATCTCCGGAACAAAGGAAGATACTTAAGTAACCGATCTGGGCCCAGACCTCGCGGCGCCAGTTCCCCAAACAGAAAGCAGAAAACAAAGCAGGCCAACGTCCACCTAGGACACACCCAACCATCAGGGCACCCACCCCTTTATTGGTCAGGATCAATGCGAATGATCAAGAAATGGCCCAATTGATGTCCCAAATGTGACATCACTGTTTAAAAAAGGAGGTCGATAAAAGGCGGGTTAGCTTAACTTCTGTGCTGGGGAAAATGCTTGAATCTATCATTAAGGAAGAAATAGCGAGACGTCTGGATAGAAATTGTCACATTGGACAGACGCAGCATGGGTTCATGAAAGGCAGATCATGTTGGACTAATTTATTGGACTTCTTTGAGGACATTATGAGCGGGGTGGACAGCGGGGAACCGGTGGATGCGATGTATCTGCATTCGACAAAGTGCCGCACAAAAGGCTGCTGCAGAAGATAAAGGTGCATGGCGTTACAAGTAATGTATTAGCATGGATAGAGGATTGGTTAACTGGCAGGAAGCAAAGAGTGGGGATGAATGGATGTATTTCTGGTTGGTGATCAGTGGTTTGTGGTGTCCCTCAGGGATCAGTGGTGGGTCCACGGTTTATATAGATGATCTGGAGTTGGGAACCAAGTTAATGTGTCAAAGTTCGCAGATGACACTAAGAAACGTGGCAGAGCCAAGCGAAAGTCTGCAGAGGGATATTGATAGTTTAAGTGAGTGGGCAAGATCTGACAGATAGAGTTCAATGTTGGTAAATGTGAGGTCATCGATTTTGGCAGGAATAACAACAAAATGGATGATTATTTAAATAGTGAAAAATTGCAGCATGCTGCCGTGCAGAGGGACCTGGGTGTCCTTGTGCATAAATCACAAAAAGTTGGTTTGCAGGTGCAGCGGGCATTTAAGAAGGCAAATGGAATTTTGTCCTCATTGCTAGGGAGGTTATGTTGCAGCTGTATAGGGTGCTGGTGAGGCCACACCTGGAGCACTGTGTACAGTTTTGGCATGATTACCTAAGAAAGGATGTACTGGCACTGGAGGGGGTGCAGAGGAGATTCACTAGATTGCTTCCGGAGTTGAGAGGATTAGTTTATGAGGAGAGACTAAGTAGATTGGGTCTATACTCATTGGAATTTAGAAGAATGAGGGGGGATCTTATAGAAACATATAAAATTATGAAGGGAATGGATAGGATAGAAGCAGGCAGGTTGCTTCCACTGGGGGGTGAAACTAGAACTAGGGGGCATAGCCTCAACATAAGGGGGAGCAGATTTAGGACTGAGTTGAGCAGGAATGTTTTCACCCAAAAGTTCATGAATCTGTGGAATTCCCTGCCCAGTGAAGCAGTTGAGGCTACCTTGTTGAATGATTTTAAGGCAAAGATAGATAGATTTTTGAACAGTAAAGGAATAAAAGTTACGGTGAGCGGGCGGGTAAGTGGAGTTGAGTCCACAAAAAGATCAGCCATGATCTTACTGAATGGTGGAGCAGGCTCGAGCGACCAGATGGCCTACTCCTGCTCCTAGTTCTCATGTTCTCGGTTTTTCTCTACTCAATTTTCACCCACTTGCCAGACTTAAAAAGTCTGGATTGGTCTGCTGGAGAATCATGTCGATACACAAACTGCAGATCAGACAAAGGGAGGCCGGCATCACACAAAGAGGAATGTGACACTGAGTGATACACCCAATGCAAGATGAGAGAGAGAGAGGCCGAGCCAGCAACAAAGACTGAGACAGAGGAAGTTAAATGAGAACAAAAAACCTCAGGCACTGTACAGCGCACTCAGAGAGAGAGATAAACAGAGAGAGATGAGACGGAGGGAGAACTAAAACACTCAGCAAGTGACAGCAATAAGCGGAGAGTCGGCAATTCAGTACAAATAACAAAACACAATTACCTGGCGACCAGTTGTCGTCTTCAGTGGACAGGGTAGTGCTGGATGTCTAAATGAAATTCTTCAGTCCTGAGTCTGTGGCTTTATATTGCAAAAACTGAGCACTTTCAGTTTCAATTTGCATTTCCAAGAAATCACACGATTGGTAATAATCTACTGTGTAATGAAATGAAAATCGCTTATTGTCACAAGTCGGCTTCAATGAAGTTACTGTGAAAAGCCCCTAGTCGCCACATTCCGGCGCCTGTTCGGGGAGGCTGTTACGAGAATTTAACCCTCGCTGCTGGCCTGCCCTGGTCTGCTTTCAAAGCCAGCGATTTAGCCCTGTGCTAAACAGCCCCTAGATTACCTCTGCATGGGAAATAAATGCTGACCTAGCCAGCGATACCCATATCACACAAATTTATTTTTCAAAATTAAGTTATCTAAAAATGATATGGCAACAAAAGCAGGTCAAAGGGTAGGAATTATGCGACGAATAACTCAGCTCTTGACCTCCCCCAAACCCTGTTCACCATCTGCAAGGCAGAAGTCAGGAGTGTAACGGAATACTCTCCACTTGCCTGGATGAGTAAAGCTCCAACACTCAAGAAGCTCTAGTCGCCACATTCCGGCGCCTGTTCGGGGAGGCTGGAACGGGAATTGAACCTGCGCTGCTGGTCATGTTCTGCATTACAAGCCAGCTGTCTTAGCCCACTGTGCTAAACCAGCCCCACTGACGAGGTGGAGAAGCACATCATCTGATCCCACGGAGAAAACCCCAGGCAGCATGCAGCCATGCCACAGCACATACCAGCTCCATGATTCGGGATGCTGACCTGGCCAGAATGATGGAACGGTGGAGTCCACGCGGGATACCCTGTTCCCCCGAAGGGGTCAGTGGGTCAGCCACAAGGCAGCCAGTGCCGCGTGCGAGGCAGTGGCAGCGGCCGTCATCTCGGGGAGTGTGACCAGGAGGACTGCCACCCAGTGTCGCAAGAAGCTCAACACCCTCCACCTGGCCGTATGGGTGAGTTGGCACCGGCCCCCCCTGCCAGCCCCAAACGCACCCCCCAATGACCTGTAACTGCCCCCCCTCACCCCAGCACAACACTACGCCTGTGCCCCAGCACACCCTGGCATCCACCAGCATGCCCAGCAGTGCTGGCCACACCTGTCTCACGCCATGCCTCCCCCCCAATTATGCATGAAGTGTTGCGCTCACAATGCCCCCTCTATGTCCCACAGGAGAAGGTAGCCCACAACAGATGGGGAGGGCCCAGACGGACAGCGGGTATTGACATCAGTTTTCTCATCCTGTACGAGGCACGGACCCTGGAGGTCGTGGGGGTGGCCGAGGTCAGATCGATCACCAAGATTCCCGTACCGGCCTCCCCGAACAGGCGCCAGAATGTGGCGACTAGGGGCTTTTCACAGTAACTTCATTGAAGCCTACTTGTGACAATAAGCGATTATTATTATTATTATTATTATTATTATTATTAACATTGTTATTGGCCTATGCCGCAGAGGTGAGTATCCACCGGTCCTCATCCAGATGACCTGTCACATGTGAGTTGTACATACCAGGATGATGATCCTTCCCTCTCACTGACCACGTGTCCATTCTCCCGCAGGATCTCAACTCGGTGGTGTCGGCCCACCTGGGGTGCTCTCTCTCCCTCTCCGCCCCCCCCCCCCCCCGCTTCCCAAAAGAACACCTCTAGAGGCGAGCTTGAAGGATGCCACCATAGATGCGAGCTGACCTGCATGATTTCTTCTGTTTTGTCCACACCCCTCACTTTGTGATATTTTTTGTGTGCAGGAGGAATGTAGCTTGCGGCTGATTGACACTGTGAAGCAGAATGGTGTCGCCATCTGGGATGGCCACTTCCAGAATACAAAATGGACATTTGCAAAGATTGCAGGGAAAAATGGACAATGCTCAGAAAGCAGGCAGGCACAGAGCCTGTCTGCATATTGGAGAAACAGCTCCCAGACGAGACTGAAACTGTAGGCCCATTAGCATATGGATGGCCCATCTCCGGAACAAAGGAAGATACTTAAGTAACCGATCTGGGCCCAGACCTCGCGGCGCAAGTTCCCCAAACAGAAAGCAGAAAACAAAGCAGGCCAACGTCCACCTAGGACACGCCCAGTCATCAGGGCACCCACCCCTTTATTGGTCAGGATCAATGCGAATGATCAAGAAATGGCCCAATTGATAGGGGCCAAGTTCAAGACCCACCCAAAAGCGAGCGCAGCCTCCTTCAGGTATAAGCAGAAGGCCCCACGAGAGAATCGCTCTCTTGGAATCGGCTCTCACAGCGGAGAGACCCGCCCACCAGCTGCACCAGAAGCAAGTAAGCCCAAGGTCAACGCTCGCTACCAGACGGACGACCTTAGCTGTTCCCCTTCACCACTTCGACCCCAGCAGCCTCAGAACCGAACAACGCCCATTGTTCCTCTGACTGAGTGCGCGCCCGAAGCTAAGTATAGGCTTTAGCAGCAGTGATAGTTTAGGCTGTGGTATTTTGTGCATGAGTAGATATCGCTGTGTATGTAAATAAATAGTCTTGACTTTGAACTAACTAACTGGTGTACCAACTCTTTGATCAAGGTTCCAAGATGGCGCCGGAGCGAGGCAACTCTCTGCGAGCTCTCCCAAACAGATCCACTTTTTACTTCACCTATACTCGTTCTAATCTTTTAAAAATTAACTCTAAAACTAACATTATTACTAACCTCTCTCTCTTATCTTCTCTTGCAGCCTTGAACATCCTCTGAGGCCCGTGGAGACCTTTTGACCCGACCCGACCTGACCTCTGCCACCTGGAGCTCGGAGCTCCCAACCCGGCCTAACTACCAATGCCAGCCCCCGGATCGCCTTGCCCAGATCCCGGAGCTCCCGACCCGACCCCCGACATCAAGACCCGGCCCAACGCGACCCCCAGAGACCCGCCCAGCGACCCTACCTACCTGGCGATGGAAGAAAGAAAAATCCACCTGGAGGCTCGACCGGGCCCACTTCAAGATCCGACCGCAGAAGCGTCCAGGGAAGGAGCAGACCACGGGACCCAGCCCAACCTGCCTCAGGAAGCCCCTGCCCATGACCCAGGACCCCCGAAACGGCGGAGACTCCGCGCGAGGACCCAAACGAGCTGCAAGGTATTCCCGCGCCCGCAGAACGCCGGGACCCATCCGGATCGCAAACATGTCCCCCTAGCAACCCCTCTACCTCAACCAGCGCCCTGGACCCCGCCCCAGACACGACCCCAGATACGTAACCAGCGCCCTGGACCCCGCCAGACGCGACCACCTACCTTCCACAAGAGCTGACACCTGCCATCGGATCCCAGGATCATCCAGCAGCAGCCGCCGACCGAGGAAGCGAGGGAAACGCGGCGGTCTGCAGGTTACACTGAAGCAACGCGGTTTCAAGACCCCTCTCCCCAGCATACTCCTGGCAAACGTCCAAGCGACCGAAAACAAGCTGGATGAACTTAACGCCAGACTTAACTCTCAGAGGGAAGTAAGAGACTGCTGTGTGCTCTGTTTCACAGAGACATGGCTCACCCCCGCCTCACCGGACTGTGCCACACAACGTGAAGGCTTCTCAATTCACCGGGCGGACCGCACGGCATCATCAGGAAAGCGAAGGGTGGAGGGGTTTGCCTCCTCATCAACTCCTCCTGGTGCTTGGATGTGGCGACTCTGGCGACCTACTGCTCCCCAGACCTGGAATACCTGACCGTGAAGTGCCGCCCATATTATCTTCCACGTGAGTTCACTTCAGCCATTATCACAGCGGTCTACATCCCACCCCAGGTGGTCGTGAGGAAGGCGCTGGACGAACTACACAGCAATAAACAACTACGAAACAGAACACCCGGAGGCCTTGTTCATCGTGGCCGGAGACTTCAACAAGGCCAACCTGAAGAGTGTACTGCCAAAGTTCCACCAGCACATCTCCTGTCCCACCAGGGGCGGCAACACTCTTGACCACTGCTACTCACAAATCAAGGGCGCCTACCGTTCCATCCCCCGACCGCACTTTGGGAAATCAGACCATAAGACGGTGCTCCTTCTCCCGGCATACAAGCAGAAACTCAAGCGGGAGAATCCAGCTAAGAAGGTTGTGCAGTGCTGGTCCGAGGGGACAGAAGAGCTCTTACGTGACTGCTTAGAGATAGTGGACTGGTCCATATTTAAGAACTCAGCGACCAACTTAAATGAGTATGCCGCCACCGTCACAGACTTCATCAGCAAATGTGTGGACGACTGCGTGCCAAAGAAAGCAGTACGTGCGTTCCCCAACCGGAAACCATGGCTCAATCGCGAGATTGGCTCCCTACTGAAGGACAGATCTGAGACGTTCAAGGCAAACGACCCTGACCTATACACGAAATCCAGGTACGACCTCCGCAAAGCCATCTGGAATGCCAACAGAGAATATCAAACCAAGCTAGAGTCACAGACAGACTCTCGGCGGTTGTGGCAAGGACTAAACAACATAACGGGCTACAAAGCGAAGCCGAACAGTATCTCTGGCAGCAGCACACCCCTCCCCGATGAACTCAATGCATTCTATGCTCGGTTCGAGCAGGTAACCAACAATCCACTGGCGAGTGCCCCAGCAGCCCATAGTTCACCCATACCCACCATCACAGCTTCCGAAGTCAGATTGGCCTTCCTGAAAGTGAACCCTCGGAAGGCGACGGGCCCAGACGGGATCCCTGGTCGTGCACTCAGAGCCTGCGCGGACCAGCTGGCAGAGGTATTCACGGACATCTTTAACCTGTCCCTACTGCACTCCGAGGTCCCCACCTGCTTCAAGAAGACCACCATCATACCGGCACCAAAGAAGAACCAGGCAACGGCCTCAATGACTACCCACTAGTGGCCCTGACTTCAGTCATAATGAAGTACTTCGAGAGGTTGATCATGAAGCGCATCACCTCCATACTCCCAGAACGCCTTGATCCACTGCAATTCGCATACCGCTGCAACCGGTCCACATCAGACACCATTTCCCTGGCCCTACACTCATCCCTAGAGCATCTCAAAAAAAAGGACTCCTACATTAGACTCCTATTTATTGACTACAGCTCCGCCTTCAACACCATAATCCCAGCCAAGCTCATATCAAAGCTCCAAAACCTAGGACTTGGCTCCCCATTCTGCAACTGGATCCTCGCTTTTCTGACCAACAGACCACAATCAGGAAGAATGAACAACAACACCTCCTCCACAATAGTCCTCAACACCGGCGCCCCGCAAGGCTGCGTACTTAGCCCCCTACTCTACTCCCTGTACACACACGACTGCGTGGCAAAACTTGGTTCCAACTCCATCTACAAGTTTGCTGACGATACGACCATAGTGGGCCGGATCTCGAATAACGATGAGTCAGAATACAGGAGGGAGATAGAGAATCTAGTGGAGTGGTGTAGCGACAACAATCTCTCCCTCAATGCCAGCAAAACTAAAGAGCTGGTCATTGACTTCAGGAAGCAAAGTACTGTACACACCCCTGTCAGCATCAACGGGGCCGAGGTGGAGATGGTTAGCAGTTTCAAATTCCTAGGGGTGCACATCTCCAAAAATCTGTCCTGGTCCACCCACGTTGACGCTACCACCAAGAAAGCACAACAGCGCCTATACTTCCTCAGGAAACTAAGGAAATTCGGCATGTCCACATTGACTCTTACCAACTTTTACAGATGCATAATAGAAAGCATCCTATCTGGCTGCATCACAGCCTGGTATGGCAACTGCTCGGCCCAGGACCGCAAGAAACTTCAGAGAGTCGTGAACACCGCCCAGTCCATCACACAAACCTGCCTCCCATCCAACAAAACATTTTTTTTTTTAAATGCTGTGACTCCATCTACACCTCCCGTTGCCTGGGGAAAGCGGGCAGCGTAATCAAAGACCCCTCCCACACGGCTTACTCACTCTTCCAACTTCTTCCATCGGGCAGGAGATACAGAAGTCTGAGAACACGCACGAACAGACTCAAAAACAGCTTCTTCCCAACTGTCACCAGACTCCTAAACGACCCTCTTATGGACTGACTTCATTAACACTACACCCTGTATGCTTCATCCGATGCCGGTGCTTATGTAGTTACATTGTATATGTTGTGTTGCCCTATTATGTATTCTCTTTTCTTCCCTTTTCTTCCCATGTACTTAATGATCTGTTGAGCTGCTCGCAGAAAAATACTTTTCACTGTACCTCGGTACACGTGACAATAAACAAATCCAATCCAATCCAATCCAATCAGTATTCGGGTTTGAACCTTATGGCAGTATCGAAAGATACCTGGCGACTCCAAAGCAAACATAATTAGAATTAAGGAAGGCGACCATATTGACTGCCATATTTAGAAACAACCAAAGAGAGCAACATTTACTGGTGACATCTGACGGGACTCGACCTAGAAGTGGCCTCGTCACTCCGAGAGAACCCAAATTTGAATTGGAATCCAATTGGAAAAACCACGAGTGTACTGTTTGATACTGATCAAACCTCCAAGATTCGGAAGTGTGTTAATGCATGCGTACTAACGGTAAACCTGAGAAATTTTGTTGTGTAAAACTGTCGGGGGTTTTGTAGGTCGGAAATTAGCGTAAGCCGTACCCGTGTTTACATCACCACTTTATCACTCCCTGTTCCAAATTCGGCAGAAACCACAGAGATAGAGAAAAATGGCAATGAAGGCAATGGAACGCCTTATGAACCCCCAGGAATTTGAGGTCGCAGCGACCAGTAGAGTAGGACAGTGTCCCGTATGGGAAGAAGAGATCAGAAAATATCTCAAGGGGAAAGGATGGCCCCTTTGGAGTGAATTCTGCGCCAATGATGAAACAGGTCCCGGGAGTATAGGGTATACTTGGTGGGAGAACCTGACAGAGATCCACAAGAAGAGCTGAGGGAAAGATCGCAAGCCGATGGCAATCGTGTCCTGCTTGGCACAATTGCGAGTCACAGAGGTGGTCGTTAGGACGCTCCGTAGAGAGACTGAGGAGAGAGACAAGAGTAGTGAAGCATTGCGCAGGTCAAGGAGACACAGCCTGAGTGAGAGAGATACAGACCGAGTGAGAATTTGGTAATTTGGTGCAGTGAAGTAATTCGGTGAAGAGTGGGAGAAGGTGCTTTTTCCCTACTGTTTTGTTCTCTCTCTTTCTTCAGGCCTAATTTCGGGAGTCGTTCGGAGGAGGAGGAGCAGTCTCTGTGAGTATAAAAACCTAACGGTAACTTCCTGTTTTCCAGGTTTTTTTTCCCAAAGGTGACGTCAGAGGGAAGCTGTGATCTGAGTGGTTGATAGCAAATCTGCCCCAAATTTAAAAAAAAAACACAGCTAAACTCATAAACTTAAATTAAACTAATTAATTAATTAGTGATGGCTGGTCAGGTGATGTGCTTGAGCTGCTTGATGTGGGAGCTGGCAGATCCCATTGCGAGCTGCAGCGACCGCATCTGCAGTAAGTGTTGGCTGCTCGAAGAGCTCCGGCTCAGAGTTGATGAGCTGGAGTCTGAGCTTCAAACACTGAGGCACATCCGGGAGGGGGAGACTTACCTGGACACTGTGTTTCAGGAGGCAGTCACACCTGTCAGAGTAAGTAGTTTAAATCCTGCCCGTGGCCAGGGACAGCAGGGTGTGACTGCAAGTCAGGCAGGTAAAGGGAACCAGCAGTCAGGAACTCAGGAGCCTCAGCCCCTGACTCTGTCCAACAGGTATGAGGCACTTGCTCCCTGTGTGGATGGCGAACAGGGCTGCAGGAAGGATGAGTCAGCTGACCAAGGCACCATGGTTCAGCAGGCCATTCAAGGGGAGGGAGTAAATAGGCAAGTTGTAGTTGTTGGGGATTCTATTATCAGGGGGATAGATAGTATCCTTTGTGAGCAGGATAAAGAGTCCCGCATGGTATGTTGCCTGCCCGGTGCTAGGGTGCGGGACATCTCTGACCGGCTTGAAAGGATTCTGGAGAGGGAGGGGGAGGATCCAGTTGTTGTGGTCCATGTCGGTACCAACAACATAGGCAAGTCTAGGAAAGAGGACCTGCTTAGAGATTATAAAGAGCTAGGATTCAAATTAAAAAACAGGTCCTCAAGGGTCATAATCTCCGGATTACTGCCCGAGCCACGTGCAAATTGGCATAGGGAGGCAAGAATCAGGGAAGTTAACACGTGGCTGAAAGACTGGTGTGGGAAAGAGGGGTTCCTTTTCATGGGACACTGGCATCAGTTTTGGGACAGGGGGGACCTATACCGTTGGGATGGTCTCCACCTGAACCGAGCTGGGACCAGTGTTCTGGCGAAAAGAGTAAATAGGGTGGTCAATAGGACTTTAAACTAAAGATTGGGGGGGGGAGGGAAAGTCAGGGAACCAAGAGGTGAAGTAATCAGTGGGAAGCGTAGCTGCTTAGGAATACAAAAAAGCACGAAAAGACAAAACTCAGGAGAGGTTACGATAGTCCCCAACCCACAAAATATGACAGTGTATGGAAAGGCTCAGTAAACCAAGGTACACCACACTAAGAAAACAAAAAGGGACGGTCAATAGAGAATTAAAGGTGCTATATTTAAATGCGCGCAGTGTACGGAACAAGGTAGATGAGCTTGTGGCCCAGATTGTGATTGGCAGGTATGATGTGGTAGGCATCACAGAGACATGGTTGCAGGGGGTTCAGGACTGGCATTTAAACATCCAGGGATTCACAACCTATCGAAAAGACAGGGAGGTGGGCAGAGGGGGTGGGGTTGCCTTGTGAATTAGGAATGAAATTAAATCAATAGCACTAAACGACATAGGGTCAGATGATGTGGAGTCTGTGTGGGTAGAGTTGAGGAACCACAAAGGCAAAAAAACCATAATGGGAGTTATGTACAGGCCTCCTAACAGTGGTCAGGACCGGGGGCACAAAATGCACCACAAAATAGAAAGTGCATGTCAGAAAGGCAAGGTCACAGTGATCATGGGGGACTTCAATATGCAGGTGGACTGGGTAAATAATGCTGCCAGTGGACCCAAGGAAAGGGAATTCATTGAATGTTTACAGGAGGGCTTTTTGGAACAGCTTGTGATGGAGCCCACGAGGGAACAGGCCATTCTGGACTTAGTGTTATGTAATGAGCCAGACTTGATTAAAGATCTTAAAGTAAGGGAGCACTTAGGAGGCAGTGATCATAATATGGTCGAATTCAATCTCCAATTTGAAAGAAAGAAGGTAGAATCAGATGTAACGGTGTGACAGTTAAATAAAGGTAACTACAGGGGCATGAGGGAGGAACTGACGAAAATCGACTGGGAGCAGAGCCTAGTGGGAAAGACAGTAGAACAGCAATGGCAGGAGTTTCTGGGAGTAATTGAGGACACAGTGCAGAGGTTCATCCCAAAGAAAAGAAAGGTTATCAGAGGGGGGATTAGGCAGCCATGGCTGACAAAGGAAGTTAGGGAATGCATCAAAGCAAAAGAGAAAGCCTATAATGTGGCAAAGAGTAGTGGGAAGTCAGAAGATTGGTAAGGCTACAAAAACAAACAGAGGATAACAAAGAGAGAAATAAGGAAAGAGAGGATCAAATATGAAGGTAGGCTAGCCAGTAACATTAGGAATGATAGTAAAAGTTTCTTTAAATACATTAAAAACAAACGGGAGGCAAAAGTTGACATTGGGCCGCGACAAAATGACGCTGGTAATTTTGTGATGGGAGACAAGGAAATAGCTGAGGAACTAAATAAGTACTTTGCGTCAGTCTTCACAGTAGAAGACATGAGTAATATCCCAACAATTCCAGAGAGTCAGGGGGCAGAGTTGAATATGGTAGCCATCACAAAGGAGAAAGTGCTAGAGAAACTAAGAGGTCTAAAAATTGATAAATCTCCGGGCCCAGATGGACTACATCCTAGAGTTCTAAAGGAGATAGCTGAAGAAATAGTGGAGGCGTTAGTTATGATCTTTCAAAATTCACTGGAGTCCGGGAAAGTCCCAGAGGATTGGAAAATCGCTGTTGTAACCCCCCTGTTCAAGAAGGGAACAAGGAAAAAGATGGAAAATTATAGGTCAATGAGCCTAACCTCGGTTGTTGGCAAGATTCTAGAATCCATTGTTAAGGATGAGATTTCTAAATTCTTGGAAGTGCAGGGTCAGATTAGGACAAGTCAGCATGGATTTAGGAAGGGGAGGTCGTGCCTGACAAACCTGTTCGAGTTCTTTGAAGAGATAACAAATAGGTTAGACCAAGGAGAGCCAATGGATGTTATCTATCTTGACTTCCAAAAGGCCTTTGATAAGGTGCCTCACGGGAGACTGCTGAGTAAAATAAGGGCCCATGGTATTCGAGGCAAGGTACTAACATGGATTGACGATTGGCTGTCAGGCAGAAGGCAGAGAGTTGGGATAAAAGGTTCTTTTTCGGAATGGCAACCGGTGACGAGTGGTGTCCCGCAGGGTTCAGTGTTGGGGCCACAGCTGTTCTCTTTATATATTAATGATCTAGATGACGGGACTGGGGGCATTCTGGCTAAGTTTGCCGATGATACAAAGATAGGTGGAGGGGCAGGTAGTATGGAGGAGGTGGGGAGGCTGCAGAAAGATTTAGATAGTTTAGGAGAGTGGTCCAAGAAATGGCTGATGAAATTCAACGTGGGCAAGTGCGAGGTCTTGCACTTTGGAAAAAAGAATAGAGGCATGGACTATTTTCTAAACGGTGACAAAATTAATAATGCTGAAGTGCAAAGGGACTTGGGAGTCCTAGTCCAGGATTCTCTAAAGGTAAACTTGCAGGTTGAGTCCGTAATTAAGAAAGCAAATGCAATGTTGTCATTCATCTCAAGAGGCTTGGGATATAAAAGCAGGGATGTACTTCTGAAGCTTTATAAAGCATTAGTTAGGCCCCATTTAGAATACTGTGAGCAATTTTGGGCCCCACACCTCAGGAAGGACATACTGGCACTGGAGCGGGTCCAGCGGAGATTCACACAGATGATCCCAGGAATGGTAGGCCTAACATACGATGAACGTCTGAGGATCCTGGGATTATATTCATTGGAGTTTAGGAGGTTGAGGGGAGATCTAATAGAAACTTACAAGATAATGAATGGCTTAGATAGGGTGGATGTAGGGAAGTTGTTTCCATTAGCAGGGGAGCCTCGGACCCGGGGACACAGCCTTAGAATAAAAGGGAGTCACTTTAGAACAGAGATGAGGAGAAATTTCTTCAGCCAGAGAGTGGTGGGTCTGTGGAATTCATTGCCACAGAGGGCGGTGGAGGCCGGGACGTTGAGTGTCTTTCCTACAGAAGTTGATAAATTCTTGATTTCTCGAGGAATTAAGGGCTATGGAGAGAGAGCGGGTAAATGGAGTTGAAATCAGCCATGATTGAATGGTGGAGTGGACTTGATGGGCCGAATGGCCTTCCGCTCCTATGTCTTATGGTCTTATGGAGATGTGAATGGATATGAGAGAGAGAACAAGGAACTGAGAGAGCAGTTAGCGGCGAGGGACAAGGAGGTGGAGGATGGCAAGCGGGCACACCAGTCTTGTCTCGCCCATTTGAGCAGCTTTCAGTCCCAATATGACAAAGCCTACCAGGACACGCAACGCGCGGTGTTAAGACAGGAAACCGAACAACAGGTTGAGCAGTTGCAGAAATAGTGCAACGACCTAAAAGCAGCCCTACAAGCGCTCCACGCTTCCACAATGGAACAAAGGCAGAGCTCGGTAGATCACGCAAAGTGCCGGAAGCAAATTGCAGAATTGCAATCTCTGCTTTCTGTTCAGAATGGGTTTCAGAGCATGTTTGGACCCCAGTTAGACCAGGAAAATGGCCTTGATTGGCAGGAGTTAAATGAGACTGCCCGTACTTTACACAGGAAAAACCCCAGAAACGAAAAGCACCCCAACCCCCGACTGCACAAGCAGAACACACCCCATGAAGCCTGTAACCACACTTTGCAGGGCCGCAGCAGAAGGTGACAAAACATAAATTTCTTTACCCGTCAGTCTGACCTCAATAAAACTCGAGATGGATTTTTAGGCATAGCATTAGTTATTTTTATTTGACTTGCAAGTCTGACTCGTTTCACACAAGCTGCCTCCTGAGTCTCCCGAATCGAGTGATTCTGTAGAACAAAGAAATCTCTACCAACACATTCAAATGGCATACAAGATTCACATACACGATTCCCATAGGTCATCCTATACCCCTCTAAAGTAACTATTTTATATCACATTCGTCTTTCCCTCCTTTTATCATTTCACGATAACCTAGCTATTCAATCCAGAGCTACGGTCCCTCATCTAAAAAGATGCGTCGCTGCATTTCCACTTTCTGTTGTAGCCCCCCCCCCCCCCTCATCCGATGCACCCTCGTGGATCCTAACGCCAAGATTCATGGGGTGTCTATTCGTTCCAGTGCACCCCGCATTCTACCCATCACGCATTTAAGGATGGCCAGGCCCACAAAGATGCAGCCAATAGCCACCGCTAAATACATGGCCATATTTATCAACCAGTCCTTCCAACCTCCAAATCCCCAGTTACCCCAAGAGCCAGGATCCTGCATTCCGTCCAGGTGATCCCGTATGCGATCCATAAATTTAGTGATGTTAGCGGTTAAGTCTTGAACTCCCATGATACACTTGCCCTGCACTATGGCGCATACCCCATCCTCACGGGCCAGAAGATAGTCAAGAGAATACCGGTTCTGCATTGCAAACAAACGCAGCTGAGACAATTCCTTGGTTATTGCCCCAAGGGCTCCCTAGGTTTCGTTTCCCAGGATGGTAAGGCCACAAATAAAATAATTCCTATCGCTAACCGCCAAGGAACCCCCACACCTCGCAGTGTCAAGATGCTCAGAATTCCCCACCCGGCTGAGTGGCCCCGGTTGGGTGCGAGAACCTGAGGTTGTTTCCAGTTCTCGCAGAATTCAGCTGAGACTGCCCGGCGTGCTAACTGATTATGCAGCATCCACGCCGAGGAGCAGGGGACTGTGGTAGGGACTAGATTCCAATAGCAATTTGGTGGGCAAATGGGGGTGACAAAACATTGGTCGCTGTGCCATTAAATAAAAAGTAGTATCCTTGCTCCGTGTGCAGGCTAGCATCACAATCAGTATATCGGTTGCACAGGGATTCCCCCAGTAACCCAGTTTATCCAGCTTTGGAACGCCCATTCGGGCCGCCGAGCAATGCGGAAAGCCCTAGTCCCAACAGTGATATGAGAGACATTCGCCCAGCCACAAAGGAGCTGGAGGCCGGTGTTCAATGGAACGCAGGTGGTGTTGTAACAAACGCATTTGCCAGACGCCTGGGTGATAGAACACCTCCTGTCCGTACAGGTGGAGAACAGACATGTTATATCCGTTTCCACCTCTACCAGCAAACAGCCGTACCCGTCACACCCAACAGCGGGGCCTCGTCAAAAAGAAAAAGGAGGCATTTGTCAGGGCTAGAAGGCTGGGAACAGACGAAGCCTGTGTGGCATATAAGGAAAGTAGGAAGGAACTTAAGCAGGGAGTCAGGAGGGCTAGAAGGGGTCACGAAAAGTCATTAGCAAATAGGGTTAAGGAAAATCCCAAGGCTTTTTACACGTACATAAAAAGCAAGAGGGTAGCCAGGGAAAGGGTTGGCCCACTGAAGGATAGGCAAGGGAATCTATGTGTGGAGCCAGAGGAAATGGGCGAGGTACTAAATGAATACTTTGCATCAGTATTCACCAAAGAGAAGGAATTGGTAGATGTTGAGTCTGGAGAAGGGGGTGTAGATAGCCTGGGTCACATTGTGATCCAAAAAGACGAGGTGTTGGGTGTCTTAAAAAATATTAAGGTAGATAAGTCCCCAGAGCCTGATGGGATCTACCCCAGAATACTGAAGGAGGCTGGAGAGGAAATTGCTGAGGCCTTGACAGAAATCTTTGGATCCTCGCTGTCTTCAGGGGATGTCCCGGAGGACTGGAGAGTAGCCAATGTTGTTCCTCTGTTTAAGAAGGGTAGCAAGGATAATCCCGGGAACTACAGGCCGGTGAGCCTTACTTCAGTGGTAGGGAAATTACTGGAGAGAATTCTTAGAGACAGGATCTACTCCCATTTGGAAGCAAATGGACGTATTAGTGAGAGGCAGCACGGTTTTGTGAAGGGGAGGTCGTGTCTCACTAACTTGATAGAGTTTTTCGAGGAAGTCACTAAGATGATTGATGCAGGTAGGGCAGTAGATGTTGTCTATATGGACTTCAGTAAGGCCTTTGACAAGGTCCCTCATGGTAGACTAGTACAAAAGGTGAAGTCACACGGGATCAGAGGTGAACTGGCAAGGTGGATACAGAACTGGCTAGGCCATAGAAGGCAGAGGGTAGCAATGGAGGGATGCTTTTCTAATTGGAGGGCTGTGACCAGTGGTGTTCCACAGGGATCAGTGCTGGGGCCTTTGCTCTTTGTAGTATATATAAATGATTTGGAGGAAAATGTAACTGGTCTGATTAGTAAGTTTGCAGATGACACAAAGGTTGGTGGAATTGCGGATAGCGATGAGGACTGTCTGAGGATACAGCAGGATTTAGATTGTCTGGAGACTTGGGCAGAGAGATGGGAGATGGAGTTTAATCCGGACAAATGTAAGGTAATGCATTTTGGAAGGTCTAATGCAGGTAGGGAATATACAGTGAATGGTAGAACCCTCAAGAGTATTGAAAGTCAAAGAGATCTAGGAGTACAGGTCCACAGGTCATTGAAAGGGGCAACACAGGTGGAGAAGGTAGTCAAGAAGGCATACGGCATGCTTGCCTTCATTGGCCGGGGCATTGAGTATAAGAATTGGCAAGTCATGTTGCAGCTGTATAGAACCTTAGTTAGGCCACACTTGGAGTATAGTGTTCAATTCTGGTCGCCACACTACCAGAAAGTGTAGAAGATTGTAGTTTAGTCGGGCAGTATGGTCGGCACGGGCTTGGAGGGCCGAAGGGCCTGTTCCTGTGCTGTACATTTCTTTGTTCTTTGAGTGGGATTGGGTGTGAGCTGAGTGGGGTTGGGTGTGAGCAGAGTGGGGTTGGCTGTAAGCTGAGTGGGATTGGGTGTGAGCTGAGTGGGGTTGGGTGTGAGCGGAGTGGGGTTGGGTGTGAGCGGAGTGGGATTGGGTGTGAGCTGAGTGGGGTTGGGTGTGAGCGGAGTGGGGTTGGGTGTGAGCGGAGTGGGGTTGGGTGTGAGCTGAGTGGGGTTGGGTGTGAGCGGAGTGGGATTGGGTGTGAGCGGAGTGGGATTGGGTGTGAGCTGAGTGGGGTTGTCTGTGAACGGAGTGGGATTGGGTGTGAGCTGAGTGGGGTTGGGTGTGAGCTGAGTCGGGTTGGCTGTGAGAGGAGAGGGGTTGGGTGTGAGCGGAGTGGGGTTGGGTGTGAGCGGAGTGGGGTTGGGTGTGAGCGGAGTGGGGTTGGCTGAGAACTGAGTGGGGTTGGGTGTGAGCGGAGTGGGATTGGGTGTGAGCTGAGTGGGATTGGCTGTGAGCGGAGTGGGGTTGGGTGTGAGTGGTGTGGGGTTGTCCCACCCCCACACCACCCTCACACCGTCCCACCCCCTCAACAGCAGTCCCACTCCCACACCGTCCCGACCCCTCAACAGCACTCCCACCCCCCGCACCACCCTCACACCGTCCCACCCCCTCAACAGCACTCCCACCCCCCGCACCACCCTCACACCGTCCCACCCCCTCAACAGCACTCCCACCCCCGCACCACCCTCACACCGTCCCACCCCCTCAACAGCACTCCCACCCCCGCCCCACCCTCACACCGTCCCACCCCCTCAACAGCACTCCCACCCCCGCACCACCCTCACACCGTCCCACCCCCTCAACAGCACTCCCACACCCGCACCACCATCACACCTTGTCAAACACCCCCTCAACAGCACTCCCACCCCCGCACCACCCTCACACCGTCCCACCCCCTCAACAGTAGTCCCACCCCCACACCGTCTCACCCCCTCAACAGCACTCCCACCCTCACACCGTCCCACCCCCTCAACAGCACTCCCACCCCCGCACCACCCTCACACCGTCCCACCCTCTCAACAGCACTCCCACCCTCACACAGTCCCTCCCCCTCAACAGCACCCCCACCCCCGCACCACCCTCACCCCGTCCCACCCCCTCAACAGCACTCCCACCCCCACACCACCCTCACACCGTCCCACCCCCTCAACAGCACTCCCACCCCCGCACCACCCTTACATCGTCCCACCCCTTCAACAGCACTCCCACCCCCGCACCACCCTCACATCGTCCCACCCTCTCAACAGCACTCCCACCCTCACACCCCCCTCCCCCTCAACAGCACCCCCACCCCCGCACCACCCTCACCCCGTCCCACCCCCTCAACAGCACTCCCACCCCCACACCACCCTCACACCGTCCCACCCCCTCAACAGCACTCCCACCCCCGCACCACCCTTACATCATCCCACCCCCTCAACAGCACTCCCACACCCGCATCACCCTCACACCGTGACAAACACCCCCTCAACAGCACTCCCACCCCCACACCACCCTCACACCGTCCCACCCCCTCAACAGCACTCCCACCGCCACACCACCATCACACCGTCCCACCCCCTCACCAGCACTCCCAACCCGCACCACCCTCACACCGTCCCACCCCCTCAACAGCACTCTCACCCCCACACCACCCTCACACCGTCCCACCCCCTCAACAGCTCTCCCACCCCCACACCACCCTCACACCGTCCCTCCAGCTCAACAGCACTCCCACCCCCACACCACCCTCACACCGTCCCACCCCCTCAACAGCACTCCCACCCCCACACCACCCTCACACCGTCCCACACCCTCAACAGCACTCCCACCCCCTCACCAACCTCACACCGTCCCACCCCCTCAACAGCACTCCCACCCCCACACCACCCTCACACCGTCCCACCCCCTCAACAGCAGTCCCACTCCCACACCGTCCCGACCCCTCAACAGCACTCCCACCCCCCGCACCACCCTCACACCGTCCCACCCCCTCAACAGCACTCCCACCCCCCGCACCACCCTCACACCGTCCCACCCCCTCAACAGCACTCCCACCCCCGCACCACCCTCACACCGTCCCACCCCCTCAACAGCACTCCCACCCCCGCCCCACCCTCACACCGTCCCACCCCCTCAACAGCACTCCCACCCCCGCACCACCCTCACACCGTCCCACCCCCTCAACAGCACTCCCACACCCGCACCACCATCACACCTTGTCAAACACCCCCTCAACAGCACTCCCACCCCCGCACCACCCTCACACCGTCCCACCCCCTCAACAGTAGTCCCACCCCCACACCGTCTCACCCCCTCAACAGCACTCCCACCCTCACACCGTCCCACCCCCTCAACAGCACTCCCACCCCCGCACCACCCTCACACCGTCCCACCCTCTCAACAGCACTCCCACCCTCACACAGTCCCTCCCCCTCAACAGCACCCCCACCCCCGCACCACCCTCACCCCGTCCCACCCCCTCAACAGCACTCCCACCCCCACACCACCCTCACACCGTCCCACCCCCTCAACAGCACTCCCACCCCCGCACCACCCTTACATCGTCCCACCCCTTCAACAGCACTCCCACCCCCGCACCACCCTCACATCGTCCCACCCTCTCAACAGCACTCCCACCCTCACACCCCCCTCCCCCTCAACAGCACCCCCACCCCCGCACCACCCTCACCCCGTCCCACCCCCTCAACAGCACTCCCACCCCCACACCACCCTCACACCGTCCCACCCCCTCAACAGCACTCCCACCCCCGCACCACCCTTACATCATCCCACCCCCTCAACAGCACTCCCACACCCGCATCACCCTCACACCGTGACAAACACCCCCTCAACAGCACTCCCACCCCCACACCACCCTCACACCGTCCCACCCCCTCAACAGCACTCCCACCGCCACACCACCATCACACCGTCCCACCCCCTCACCAGCACTCCCAACCCGCACCACCCTCACACCGTCCCACCCCCTCAACAGCACTCTCACCCCCACACCACCCTCACACCGTCCCACCCCCTCAACAGCTCTCCCACCCCCACACCACCCTCACACCGTCCCTCCAGCTCAACAGCACTCCCACCCCCACACCACCCTCACACCGTCCCACCCCCTCAACAGCACTCCCACCCCCACACCACCCTCACACCGTCCCACACCCTCAACAGCACTCCCACCCCCTCACCAACCTCACACCGTCCCACCCCCTCAACAGCACTCCCACCCCCACACCACCCTCACACCGTCCCACCCCCTCAACAGCACTCCCACCCTCACACCGTCCCACCCCCTCAACAGCACTCTCACCCCCACACCACCCTCACACCGTCCCACCCCCTCAACAGCTCTCCCACCCCCACACCACCCTCACACCGTCCGACCCCCTCAACAGCACTCCCACGCCCACACCACCCTCACACCGTCCCACCAGCTCAACAGCACTCCCACCCCCACACCACCCTCACACCGTTCCACCCCCTCAACAGAACTCCCACCCTCACACCGTCCCACCCCCTCAAGAGCACTCCCACCCCCGCACCACCCTTACACCGTCCCACCTCCTCACCAGCACTCCCAGCCCCGCACCACCCTCACTCCGTCCCACCCCCTCAAAGGCACTCCCACCCTCACACCGTCCCACCCCCTCAAAGGCACTCCCACCCCCACACCACCCTCACACTGTCCCACCCCCTCAAAGGCTCTCCCACCCTCACACCGTCCCACCCCCTCAAAGGCACTCCCATCCCCACACCACCCTCACACCGTCCCACCCCCTCAACAGCACTCCCACCCCCACACCACCCTCACACCGTCCCACCCCCTCAACAGCACTCCCACCCCCACACCACCCTCACACCGTCCCACCCCCTCACCAGCACTTCCACCCCCGCACCACCCTCACACCGTCCCACCCCCTCAACAGCACTCTCACCCCCACACCACCCTCACACCGTCCCACCCCCTCAACAGCTCTCCCACCGCCACACCACCCTCACACCGTCCCACCCCCTCAACAGCACTCCCACCCCCACACCACCCTCCCACCGTCCCACCAGCTCAACAGCACTCCCACCCCCACACCACCCTCACACCGTCCCACCCCCTCAACAGAACTCCCACCCTCACACCGTCCCACCCCCTCAACAGCACTCCCACCCCCGCACCACCCTCACACCGTCCCACCCCCTCAACAGCACTCCGAGCCCCGCACCACCCTCACTCCGTCCCACCCCCTCAAAGGCACTCCCAACCCCGGACCACCCTCACACCGTCCCACCCCCTCAAAGGCACTCCCACCCCCACACCACCCTCACACCGTCCCACCCCCTCAAAGGCTCTCCCACCCTCACACCGTCCCACCCCCTCAAAGGCACTCCCACCCTCACACCACCCTCACACCGCCCCACCCCCTCAACATCATTCCCACCCCCGCACCACCCTCACACCGTGACAAACACCCCCTCAACAGCACTCCCACCCCCACACCACCCTCACACCGTCCCACCCCCTCAACAGCACTCCCACCCTAACACCGTCCCACCCCCTCAACAGCGCTCCCACCCCCGCACCTCCCTCACACCGTCCCACCCCCTCAACAGCACTCCCACCCCCGCACCACCCTCACACCGTCCCACCCACTCAACAGCACTCCCACCCCCACACCACACTCACACCGTCCCACTCCCTCAACAGCACTCCCACCCCCGCACCACACACACACCGTCCCACCCCCTCAACAGCACTCCCACCCCCACACCACCCTCACACCGTCTCACCCCCTCAACACGACTCGCACCCCCACACCACCCTCACACCGTCCCACCCCCTCAACAGCACTCTCACCCCCGCTCCACCCTCACACCGTCCCACCCCCTCAACAGCACTCCCACCCCCACTCCACCCTCACACCGTCCCACCCCCTCAACAGCACTCCCACCCCCGCACCAACCTCACACTATCCCACCCCCTCAACAGCACTCCCACCCCCACTCCACCCTCACACCGTCCCACCCCCTCAACAGCACTCCCACCCCCACACCACTCGCACACCGTCCCACCCCTCAACAGCACTCCCACCCCCACACCACCCTCACACCGTCCCACCCCCTCAACAGCACTCCCACCCCCACAACACGCTCACACCGTCCCACCCCCTCAACAGCACTCCCAACCCCACAACACGCTCACACCGTCCCACCCCTTCAACAGCACTACCAGCCCCGCACCACCCTCACACCGTCCCACCCCCTCAACAGCACTCCCACCCCCACACCACCCTCACACCGTCCCACCCCCTCAACAGCAGTCCCACTCCCACACCGTCCCGACCCCTCAACAGCAGTCCCACCCCCACACCGCCCCACCCCCTCAACAGCACTCCCACCCCCACACCAGTCTCACACCGTCCCACCCCCTCAACAGCACTCCCACCCCCACACCACCCTCACACCGTCCCACCCCCTCAACAGCACTCCCACCCCCCACACCACCCTCACACCGTCCCACCCCCTCAACAGCACTCCCACCCCCCGCACCACCCTCACACCGTCCCACCCCCTCAACAGCACTCCCACCCCCGCACCACCCTCACACCGTCCCACCCCCTCAACAGCACTCCCACCCCCCGCACCACCCTCACACCGTCCCACCCCCTCAACAGCACTCCCACCCCCGCACCACCCTCACACCGTCCCACCCCCTCAACAGCACTCCCACCCCCGCCCCACCCTCACACCGTCCCACCCCCTCAATAGCACTCCCACCCCCGCACCACCCTTACACTGTGTAGAGGGTGCCATCTCCGCTACTCCACTACTGGGCCGATATCTGTGGTTTGAATATCTGTGTGTGTCTCTCTCCAGCTGGCACTGAAACTTCAGAGGCCAGGGGATGTCGCACTGGGACACTTCCACTGAAGAGAGCACTGATTCAAGCCTGCCGTTTATTCCTAACCGGCAGCCTGAGGCTTATATCACACAGATCTCCAGACCCCTACCAATACCCAGGTGATTCTCTCTCTTGCCGGTGGTGCAACACCCACCCGGTTCCTACTCCGCTAGAGTAGCTTTCCCAAGAGAGAGAATAGGACACTGCTGTTTATTTCCTAACCAGCAGTCTGTCCTGAGTGAATCGCTCAAGATGACCCTCGATTCTTGAACCCGGAATTAAGGTGAGGAGTATTTTAACAATGACTTGGTCAGAGATTGCTGGTGAAAGATTGAAGAATTTAAACGACTCCAATTATCATCAAATCAAGGTTTATTACAAAACCCAGGTCAAAATCATCAACAGAAGACAATACAATAAAATCCTATGCTCTAATACAAACTAAGTCTATTCAAAAGTAATATATCGGACACAACGAAAATTCTTATGATTACACAGTTTTTAGCAATAGCACAAGGCACAAAACAAGTTCCCTTCCCCAAAGCCTCAACCACTATTAAAGTCAAGGGAGTTTCGCAAGCTGCTGCAGGGTACTTACGGTCACAGGCTGCAGAGGTCAAGTCAGGGGTGCAGAGGTCGAGCCAAGAACGAAGAGACCCCCCCAATCGAAAACACAGCCCCTTTTATATTGTTTTACCTGGCTTTGTTCTGTGATCGGCCAGCCCCTTTTGCATTGAAAAAGGTAAGATTTAAAGTTCCCGCTGGTCCCGCCCCCTTTGAGCCGGTCAGAGCTGTATGTTTCCGGGTATTCCTCGCAGGTCCGCCTCCAACTTGGTTTTTTCTACCGCTTATCTTCTAGGGGCTTTTCCAGCGCAATATGCTGAACCCAGACAGTCTGTTTTCTAGGATAACGAGGTTAGGCTCTCTTGTGGAGAATTTCAGTGTCTTCCAGCTGCTCCGGAGATGGCTGCTATTCTCACCTCGCTATGTTGATGGGGTGTTAATTGGATTCTGCTCTGGTGGAGGCCAGGTCATTTACATTTGCATGGGGCTATGACCATCCCATTGTCCTGCTTGCAGGCAAGCCTCCTGTGTATTCCCGTGCCCCTTTGTCTGTGTTTTGATGTTATCTCGTTGTCTGGCTCCTTCTTCCTTGTAGCTCCTAGGGGGGTTTTTTGTAAATACTTATGTACTTATGTCCCTACTCAGCTCAGCGGGCCAAGCCTGCTGGGAAAACTGGTTCCGTTTTCTTGGCTGAAAAGTCAGTTTACAGTCTCTGAGTTTTTATTCTTGGGCAGTTCCAAAAAGGCCGAATTGCCCGAAAACCTTACAGATGCCCCTTCGATACGTCCCTACCTGCTTGGACCGTATCGACACAGGTGAAGGGCAATTATTTCCTTTTGTGTGGACCGTAGGCCCCCCCCCCAACAACATGCGAAACTACAAGTCCCAAGACAGTTCCCTTAATCTAGGCTACCCCTGATTTCAATGAAAGGGAAAGACAAGACCATACTTAATTCAAGCAGACAGTAACATATACACATTTCACCGGAACCCCAAACGTAAGGGTCCCTGTACATATATCACAATCAAGTACACATTTCACCGGAACCCCAAACGTAAGGGTCCCTGTACGCGAATCCATACAACTATTTACAATTGCATCTGTTTATTTCACCAAGGATCCTCCTTTCTTGGCTGCACTTCGCTTCTTCCCGTTGCGGGCTCTTCATTTATCCTCCATCGTCGATACCTGCAGCTGAGAGGTTTAGTCCAACTGAGGCGACAGCATAATGTACCCCCTGTACAACATTTCCTTTGTGGGGGCAAACACTAAACCATTCTCAGGCCCCCCCCTGGTGGTGATCGGACAGTTGTGAGGGTCGATCGGTTGGGCTGTGGGCAGGGGTCGCTTTACCTGAACCAGCAGTTCGGTAGCTTCTACAGTCATCCCTTCCCTGGGCGTTACACATCCCTCCCCACTGCGGTCAATTTATCCCGTTCCCTGGGTTCTGCCACCACCTTACAAAAGTGATTAATGCCCCTTGTGGACATGCCTTGGTAGATCCCCATAAACACAAATAAATGCCCTGGTCAGAAGCCCACCCCTTATCCCTGCAAAAGGTGATCCTACCCGGTGACCCCGTGATGGTCCGTTAGGTGTTGGTGTTCAGGCGTTCCCAGTCCGAGGACCGATCCCTCATGTCCAGCCTCAGCTTCCTGGGCCACCACCATCTCCCCAAAGGAACGTCCCCCTCACAGGTTAAACACACCCGCCTGCCCTCAGTCACCCTAACCCGGTCAGTCGAAGGACTCTTCTGTCTCGCCTCTGCGGAGTTCTCCCGGTCCCACCATCGCCAAGATCATCAAACTCCACATCGTCGGGTGCCCCATCTGTAAAAAACAAAACACATCCTTGCCTCTACAGCCCTACCTATCTTAAAGTGCATGGGTTCTATCCAGCGGCGGCAGCAGCTCCCGCTTTGAAGTTGCCGCAGCCTGTCTGTGATTCTGTGTTTACAGCCCGGCTCCCCAGGGTCCTAGTGCCTGCCGCTATCCGGTGGCAGCAGCAGCTCCCGCTTTGAAGTTGCCGCAGCCTGTCTGTGATTCTGTGTTTACAGCCCGGCTGCACCAGGGTCCTAGTGCCTGGTGCTTCATTATTTTACCATTGCACCAGGCGCTTCTGTGTTCCCACGATCCTAAATACTTCACACACAACTACACACTAATTAGAACTAGCAGGGGAAAGAAAAAGGAATATGATATATACAATGCCACCCGTCTCCGGGTGGCCAAATTAAAACTGTGCCCCGCTAAACTGGGGCAGTTCACCTGTTTGGTCCAACGGCTCGGGCCAGACCGTCCCCTCCCGGGGGTTCGGGCTGCCCCTTGCCTCTCCTTCCCCAACAGGGTTCGGTGATCCCTCATCGTTCCCTTCTACTCGGGCCCCCTTACTGCGGGACCGGGTTCTAGGGAGGTGTGATGGGGACCATCTTACCGGGGGCTTGGAGACCCGATTGCTCCTTCGTCCCCTGACTGGTTCCCAAGCCCAAGGTGATACCTCCACTTCCTCCGCCTCCTTAGCCTCTATACTAAGGCAGGCCACCTGACCCACAGGTAAGGGCTTGGGAATCGTTACTGTCCCTGGGCTGGGTGCTCGCAGCACTGTCGGTTTCTTTGGGACTGCCCCTTCGGGACAGCACCTTGTCACCGGTTGTGTGACCGTGGAGTCAGGGACCTCCCCCACCGTCGTTAATTCTACGGGGGGTTTCTCCACTACCACCCCCAGTCTTCCCCCCACCTTGCTCTTTCTTGCCCTTATGGGGTGGAACAATTTAAATTGACTGATGTGGCGTTCGCATGGGTCCCACCTTAAGGGATTTAAACTGCAAATAGCCGCTGAGGCAGCCTCCAGAATGGGACCCTGCACCTGGACCGGACCAGGGTCTGGGGCTAGAACTACCCCTGCGCTCCCTTTTTCCTGAGGCTGCTCCCTGGGTAGTCATACGGGTTCTTGTGGTGTGGGTGCGGGCAGGCCCTGGCCCGTTGCCATTGCCACCTGTCCCGACCCAGCTGCTAGGCTCTGCAAAAAGGCTAAAAGTTTCTTTACCTCGAAGGTTTCCGGGGCAGCTGCTCCTGCCGCCGGGGTCTGACTCTCTACTGCGGGAGCCCTCTCCTCCTTGCTAGGGTTTTTACATTCCCTCTTGAAATGCCCGGCCTTCCCACACCCGTAGCATAAGTATTCCTCATGCTTCCACTCTCTCTTAGGGGCTGCTGGCGCGATTTCATGCACCCTACCCTTAAGGGGCTTGTCCTCACCCCTCTCCCCATTACGATATGCGAGGGTAAGTTTCCTAAGGACCTCTTCCTCATTAAGGGCCGGGGTCTGCGGGTCGAACCAGTGTTCGGCTTTTGCCCTAACGTTAGGGAGACAGTTGGCAACTAGGGTCTTCAGCCAGTGGGCGGTTCTTTCCCCTAAATTCCGTCTATCCGCGGGAACCCCGCATGCCTCCATATAGACAGTCCACAGTCTGTCTGCGAACATGGTGGGAGATTCTCCTGGTTGCTGCTTGGTTTCCCCCACCCTCATGAAAGGGCTCCCCAGATTTAAGCCCATCGCCTCCAGAACAGCAGTCTGTGCTGCCGCCCATGTGTCAGGTCTTCCCCCATTCCCAGAGGTCACTGTCCTGCATAGCTGTGCATCTAGGGTCATCAGGAGCATCCTTATTCGCTCCCCTTCGTCGCAGTCATTGATGCTGGCTGCCTGTTCCACCTCCATAAAATGAAGCGACGGATCCCCTTTTGGAGTTAGTCTGGGAACGTGGGCCACCATCCCCCTGAGCGCGGATGCCCCATGAGGAACGATAACGTCGCCCTCAACCGGTCCCCTATTTGCCATCCCCGCCGGGGGACCATACCTTCTTTGCCTGACAGGGCACATCTGCCCTACCTGGGGTTCCTGCTCCTCCTCCCCACTGTCCAGCTCTCCTGCCCCGTTGGGTAGCCCCCCTGTCCCCGGGCTAGCTACCCATATAGGAGACGCCGCTATCTGGGGATACACCACTGACCCCCCTTGGACCTGCCCCTGACCGGGCGGTCCAAACCCTACCTGTTGACCCGGCCCCATCACCGGCATCCCAGGCAGCGGTCTGTCCCCATCCCATGGGGACCCACATACGAAACCAGGCGGACACGCCTCCAGCTGGGGGTACCCTGCCGACCCCCCTTGGACTTGCCCCTGAACGTGCAGTCCGTTCCCCGCCTGCCGACCCGGGCACGATCCCGGTGCCTCAGGAGGCGGTCTATTCCCCTTGGCCTGTGGGGAATCATCCGCTGCGAGGAGCACCTTGCCCCTTGGGAACCCCCCTGGACCTACCAGGTGTACCTGTCCCCTGACCTTGGACAAGGCCTCCTCCAACTCCGTTATTCGTGCCTGGCACGGCCCATGGGCACAGTCCCCTACTTCCTCGCGAGCCACCCGGTACGCTGCCTGGATGTCCCGGAACTTCCCCTCCAGCTTCCTACACTGCTCTGTACTCCGAGCATAGAGTTCCTGGAGCCTCCGTTCCTTTTCTTTACCCTCCACTATCTGGCAGTGGAGATAGTCCTTCTCACACTGGTTAGACTCGCTTTCCTGTTTCATTTCTGCCAATTCCTCCCGCAGTCGTTCCGCTGCGCTCGCGCTGTCCTGTTTCATTTCTGCCAATTCCTCCCGCAGTCGTTCCACTGCGCTAGCGCTGTCCCCTGCGCTGGCCCTCACTTCTCTCAACTGCTGCTCTAACTCTTCGACCCTTTGCTCTGTTTTGACTACCTGCTCGGACAGGCAAACCAGCCAAACTGCCTTCTCCAAGTGCCTTTTGTGCGCCTTACTGTCTGTCCATGCAGCCGCTGCCATTACCGGTTGCTCCGCACTGATTAATTCTGAGACCCAAGGTTTGGTGAGGTTGACCTTTTGCCACAAATACGAGGATATTCTCTCCTCCATTTTGCTTCGTTCCCTCACCCCCTCTGCCAAGTCACATACTCCAAACCACCGGGCTCCTGCCGCGGTCGCCATTGTAGAGGGTGCCATCTCCGCTACTCCACTACTGGGCCGATATCTGGGGTTTGAATATCTGTGTGTGTCTCTCTCCAGCTGGCACTGAAACTTCAGAGGCCAGAGGATGTCGCACTGGGACACTTCCACTGAAGAGAGCACTGATTCAAGCCTGCCGTTTATTCCTAACCGGCAGCCTGAGGCTTATATCACACAGATCTCCAGACCCCTACCAATACCCAGGTGATTCTCTCTCTTGCCGGTGGGGCAACACCCACCCGGTTCCTACTCCGCTAGAGTAGCTTTCCCAAGAGAGAGAATAGGACACTGCTGTTTATTTCCTAACCAGCAGTCTGTCCTGAGTGAATCGCTCAAGATGACCCTCGATTCTTGAACCCGGAATTAAGGTGAGGAGTATTTTAACAATGACTTGGTCAGAGATCGCTGGTGAAAGATTGAAGAATTTAAACGACTCCAATTATCATCAAATCAAGGTTTATTACAAAACCCAGGTCAAAATCATCAACAGAAGACAATACAATAAAATCCTATGCTCTAATACAAACTAAGTCTATTCAAAAGTAATATATCGGACACAACGAAAATTCTTATGATTACACAGTTTTTAGCAATAGCACAAGGCACAAAACAAGTTCCCTTCCCCAAAGCCTCAACCACTATTAAAGTCAAGGGAGTTTCGCAAGCTGCTGCGGGTTACTTACGGTCACAGGCTGCAGAGGTCAAGTCAGGGGTGCAGAGGTCGAGCCAAGAACGAAGAGACCCCCCCAATCGAAAACACAGCCCCTTTTATATTGTTTTACCTGGCTTTGTTCTGTGATCGGCCAGCCCCTTTTGCATTGAAAAAGGTAAGATTTAAAGTTCCCGCTGGTCCCGCCCCCTTTGAGCCGGTCAGAGCTGTATGTTTCCGGGTATTCCTCGCAGGTCCGCCTCCAACTTGGTTTTTTCTACCACTTATCTACTAGGGGCTTTTCCAGCGCAATATGCTGAACCCAGACAGTCTGTTTTCTAGGATAACGAGGTTAGGCTCTCTTGTGGAGAATTTCAGTGTCTTCCAGCTGCTCCGGAGATGGCTGCTATTCTCACCTCGCTATGTTGATGGGGTGTTAATTGGATTCTGCTCTGGTGGAGGCCAGGTCATTTACATTTGCATGGGGCTATGACCATCCCATTGTCCTGCTTGCAGGCAAGCCTCCTGTGTATTCCCGTGCCCCTTTGTCTGTGTTTTGATGTTATCTCGTTGTCTGGCTCCTTCTTCCTTGTAGCTCCTAGGGGTTTTTTTTGTAAATACTTATGTACTTATGTCCCTACTCAGCTCAGCGGGCCAAGCCTGATGGGAAAACTGGTTCCGTTTTCTTGGCTGAAAAGTCAGTTTACAGTCTCTGAGTTTTTATTCTTGGGCAGTTCCAAAAAGGCCGAATTGCCCGAAAACCTTACACACCGTCCCACCCCCTCAACAGCACTCCCACACCCGCACCACCATCACACCTTGTCAAACACCCCCTCAACAGCACTCCCACCCCCGCACCACCCTCACACCGTCACACCCCCTCAACAGTAGTCCCACCCCAACACCGTCTCACCCCCTCAACAGCACTCCCACCCTCACACCGTCCCACCCCCTCAACAGCACTCCCACCCCCGCACCACCCTCACACCGTCCCACCCTCTCAACAGCACTCCCACCCTCACACCGTCCCTCCCCCTCAACAGCACCCCCACCCCCGCACCACCCTCACCCCGTCCCACCCCCTCAACAGCACTCCCACCCCCACACCACCCTCACACCGTCCCACCCCCTCAACAGCACTCCCACCCCCGCACCACCCTTACATCGTCCCACCCCTTCAACAGCACTCCCACCCCCGCACCACCCTCACATCGTCCCACCCTCTCAACAGCACTCCCACCCTCACACCCCCCTCCCCCTCAACAGCACCCCCACCCCCGCACCACCCTCACCCCGTCCCACCCCCCCAAAAGCACTCCCACCCCCACACCACCCTCACACCGTCCCACCCCCTCAACAGCACTCCCACCCCCGCACCACCCTTACATCGTCCCACCCCCTCAACAGCACTCCCACACCCGCATCACCCTCACACCGTGACAAACACCCCCTCAACAGCACTCCCACCCCCACACCACCCTCACACCGTCCCACCCCCTCAACAGCACTCCCACACCACCATCACACCGTCCCACCCCCTCAACAGCACTCCCACCCCCGCACCACCCTCACACCGTCCCACCCCATCAACAGCACTCCGACCCCCGCACCACCCTCACACCGTCCCACCCCCTCAACAGCACTCCGACCCCCGCACCACCTTCACACCGTCCCACCCCCTCAACAGCACTCCCACCCCCCACCGCCATCACACCGTCCCAACCCCTCGACAGCACTCCCACCCCCACACCACCCTCACACCGTCCCACCCCCTCAACAGCACTCCCACCCCCGCACCACCCTCACACCGTCCCACCCCCTCAACAGCACTCCCACCCCCACACCAACCTCACACCGTCCCACCCCCTCAACAGCACTCCCACCCCCGCACCACCCTCACACCGTCCCACCCCCTCAACAGCACTGCCACCCCCACACAACCCTCACACCGTCCCACCCCCTCAACAGCACTCTCACCCCCACACCACCCTCACACCGTCCCACCCCCTCAACAGCACTCCCACCCCCGCATCACCCTAACACCGTCCCACCCCCTCAACAGCACTCCCACCCCCCGCATCACCCTAACACCGTCCCACCCCCTCAACAGCACTCCCACCCCCCGCACCACCCTCACACCGTCCCACCCCCCTCAACAGCACTCCCACCCCCGCACCACCCTCACACCGTCCCACCCCCTCAACAGCACTCCCACCCCCCGCACCACCCTCACACCGTCCCACCCCCTCAACAGCACTCCCACCCCCGCACCACCCTCACACCGTCCCACCCACTCAACAGCACTCCCACCACCCTCACACCGTCCCACCCCCTCAACAGCACTCCCACCCCCGCACCACCCTCACACCGTCCCACCTCCTCAACAGCACTCCCACCCCCACACCACCCTCACACCGTCCCACCCCCACAACAGCACTCCCACCCCCACACCACCCTCACACCGTCCCACCCCCTCAACAGCACTCCTACCCCCGCACTACCCTCATCCGTCCCACCCCCTCAACAGCACTCCCACCCCCACACCACCCTCACACCGTCCCACCCCCTGAACAGCACTCTCACCCCCACACCAACCTCACACCGTCCCAACCCCTCAACAGCTCTCCCACCCCCACACCACCCTCACACCGTCCCCCCCCTCAACAGCACTCCCACCCCCACACCACCCTCACACCGTCCCACCCCTTCAACAGCACTCCCACCCCCACACCACCCTCACACCGTGTCAAACACCCCCTCAACAGAACTCCCACCCTCACACCGTCCCACCCCCTCAACAGCACTCCCAGCCCCGCACCACCCTCACACCGTCCCACCCCCTCAAAGGCACTCCCACCCTCACACCGTCCCACCCCCTCAAAGGCACTCCCACCCCCACACCACCCTCACACCGTCCCACCCCCTCAAAGGCACTCCCACCCTCACACCGTCCCACCCCCTCAAAGGCACTCCCACCCCCACACCACCCTCACACCGTCCCACCCCCTCAAAGGCTCTCCCACCCTCACACCACCCTCACACCGTCCCACCCCCTCAACAGCATTCCCACCCCCGCACCACCCTCACACCGTCCCACCCCCTCAACAGCACTCCCACCCCCGCACCACCCTCACACCGTCCCACCCCCTCAACAGCACTCCCACCCCCACACCACCCTCACACAGTCCCACCCCCTCAACAGCACTCCCACCCCCACACCACCCTCACACCGTCCCACCCCCTCAACAGCACTCCCACCCCCGCACTACCCTCACACCGTCCCACCCTCAACAGCACTCCCACCCCCACACCACCCTCACACCGTCCTACCCCCTCAACAGCACACCCACCCCCGCACCACCCTCACAACGTGTCAAACACCTCCTCAACAGCACTCCCACCCCCACACCACCCTCACACCGTCCCACCCCCTCAACAGCACTCCCACCCCCCGCACCTCCCTCACACCGTCCCACCCCCTCAACAGCACTCTCACCCCCACACCACCCTCACACCTTCCCACCCCCTCAACTGCACTCCCACCCCCACACCACCCACACACCGTCCCACCCCCTCAACAGACTCTCACCCCCACACCACCCTCACACCGTCCCACCCCCTCAACAGCGCTCCCACCCCACACCACCCTCACACCGTCCCACACCCTCAACAGCACTCCCACCCCCTCACCAACCTCACACCGTCCCACCCCCTCAACAGCACTCCCACCCCCACACCACCCTCACACCGTCCCACCCCCTCAACAGCACTCCCACCCCCACACCACCCTCACACCGTCCCACCCCCTCACCAGCACTCCCACCCCCTCACCAACCTCACACCGTCCCACCCCCTCAACAGCACTCCCACCCCCTCACCAACCTCACACCGTCCCACCCCCTCAACAGCACTCCCACCCCCACACCACCCTCACACCGTCCCACCCCCTCAACAGCACTCCCACCCCCGCACCACCCTCACACCGTCCAACCCTCTCAACAGCACTCCCACACCCGCACCACCCTCACACCGTGTCAAACACCCCCTGAACAGCACTCCCACCCCCACACCACCCTCACACCGTCCCACCCCCTCACCAGCACTCCCAACCCGCACCACCCTCAGACCGTCCCACCCCCTCAACAGCATTCTCACCCCCACACCACCCTCACACCGTCCCACCCCCTCAACAGCTCTCCCACCCCCACACCACCCTCACACCGTCCCACCAGCTCAACAGCACTCCCACCCCCACACCACCCTCACATCTTCCCACCCCCTCAACAGCACTCCCACCCCCACACCACCCTCACACCGTCCCACACCCTCAACAGCACTCCCACCCCCTCACCAACCTCACACCGTCCCACCCCCTCAACAGCACTCCCACCCCCACACCACCCTCACACCGTCCCACCCCCTCAACAGCACTCCCACCCCCACACCGTCCCACCCCCTCAACAGCACTCCCACCCCCACACCACCCTCACACCGTCCCACCCCCTCAACAGCACTCCCACCCCCGCACCACCCTCACACCGTCCAACCCTCTCAACAGCACTCCCACACCCGCACCACCCTCACACCGTCCCCCCCCTCAACAGCACTCCCACCCCCATACCACCCACACACCGTCCCACCCCCTCAACAGCACTCCCACCCCCACACCACCCTCACACCGTCCCACCCCATCAACAGCACTCCGACCCCCGCACCACCCTCACACCGTGTCAAACACCCCCTCAACAGCTCTCCCACCCCCACACCACCCTCACACCGTCCCACCCCCTCAACAGCACTCCCACCCCCACACCACCCTCACACCGTCCCACCCCATCAACAGCACTCCGACCCCCGCACCACCCTCACACCGTGTCAAACACCCCCTCAACAGCTCTCCCACCCCCACACCACCCTCACACCGTCCCACCAGCTCAACAGCACTCCCACGCCCACACCACCCTCACACCGTCCCACCAGCTCAACAGCACTCCCACCCCCACACCACCCTCACACCGTCCCACCCCCTCAACAGCACTCCCACGCCCACACCACCCTCACACCGTCCCACCAGCTCAACAGCACTCCCACCCCCACACCACCCTCACACCATCCCACCCCCTCAACAGAACTCCCACCCTCACACCGTCCCACCCCCTCAACAGCACTCCCACCCCCGCACCACCCTCACTCCGTCCCACCCCCTCAAAGGCACTCCCACCCTCACACCGTCCCACCCCCTCAAAGGCACTCCCACCCTCACACCACCCTCACACTGTCCCACCCCCTCAAAGGCTCTCCCACCCTCACACCGTCCCACCCCCTCAAAGGCACTCCCACCCCCACACCACCCTCACACCGTCCCACCCCATCAACAGCACTCCGACCCCCGCACCACCCTCACACCGTGTCAAACACCCCCTCAACAGCACTCCCACCCCCACACCACCCTCACACCGTCCCACCCCCTCACCAGCACTTCCACCCCCGTACCACCCTCACACCGTCCCACCCCCTCAACAGCACTCTCACCCCCACACCACCCTCACACCGTCCCACCCCCTCAACAGCTCTCCCACCCCCACACCACCCTCACACCGTCCCACCCCCTCAACAGCACTTCCACCCCCACACCACCCTCACACCGTCCCACCCCCTCAACAACACTCCCACCCCCACACCACCCTCACACCGTCCCACCAGCTCAACAGCACTCCCACCCCCACACCACCCTCACACCGTCCCACCAGCTCAACAGCACTCCCACCCCCACACCACCCTCACACCGTCCCACCCCCTCAACAGAACTCCCACCCTCACACCGTCCCACCCCCTCAACAGCACTCCCACCCCCGCACCACCCTCACACCGTCCCACCCCCTCAACAGCACTCCGAGCCCCGCACCACCCTCACTCCGTCCCACCCCCTCAAAGGCACTCCCACTCCCGGACCACCCTCACACCGTCCCACCCCCTCAAAGGCACTCCCACCCCCACACCACCCTCACACCGTCCCACCCCCTCAAAGGCTCTCCCACCCTCACACCGTCCCACCCCCTCAAAGGCACTCCCACCCCCACACCACCCTCACACCGTCCCACCAGCTCAACAGCACTCCCACCCCCACACCACCCTCACACCGTCCCACCCCCTCAACAGAACTCCCACCCTCACACCGTCCCACCCCCTCAACAGCACTCCCACCCCCGCACCACCCTCACACCGTCCCACCCCCTCAACAGCACTCCGAGCCCCGCACCACCCTCACTCCGTCCCACCCCCTCAAAGGCACTCCCACTCCCGGACCACCCTCACACCGTCCCACCCCCTCAAAGGCACTCCCACCCCCACACCACCCTCACACCGTCCCACCCCCTCAAAGGCTCTCCCACCCTCACACCGTCCCACCCCCTCAAAGGCACTCCCACCCTCACACCACCCTCACACCGTCCCACCCCCTCAACATCATTCCCACCCCCGCACCACCCTCACACCGTGACAAACACCCCCTCAACAGCACTCCCACCCCCGCACCACCCTCACACCATCCCACCCCCTCAACAGCACTCCCACCCCCACACCACCCTCACACCGTCCCACCCCCTCAACAGCACTCCCACCCTAACACCGTCCCACCCCCTCAACAGCGCTCCCACCCCCGCACCTCCCTCACACCGTCCCACCCCCTCAACAGCACTCCCACCCCCGCACCACCCTCACACCGTCCCACCCCCTCAACAGCACTCTCACCCCCACACCACCCTCACACCGTCCCACCCCCTCAACAGCTCTCCCACCCCCACACCACCCTCACACCGTCCCACCCCCTCAACAGCACTTCCACCCCCACACCACCCTCACATCGTGACAACCACCCCCTCAACAGCACTCCCACCCCCACACCACCCTCACACCGTCCCACCCCCTCAACAGAACTCCCACCCTCACACCGTCCCACCCCCTCAACAGCACTCCCACCCCCGCACCACCCTCACACCGTCCCACCCCCTCACCAGCACTCACAGCCCCGCACCACCCTCACTCCGTCCCACCCCCTCAAAGGCACTCCCACCCTCACACCGTCCCACCCCCTCAAAGGCACTCCCACCCCCACACCACCCTCACACTGTCCCACCCCCTCAAAGGCTCTCCCACCCTCACACCGTCCCACCCCCTCAAAGGCACTCCCACCCCCACACCACCCTCACACCGTCCCACCCCATCAACAGCACTCCCACCCCCACACCACCCTCACACCGTCCCACCCCCTCACCAGCACTTCCACCCCCGCACCACCCTCACACCGTCCCACCCCCTCAACAGCACTCTCACCCCCGCACCACCCTCACACCGTCCCACCCCCTCAACAGCTCTCCCACCCCCACACCACCCTCACACCGTCCCACCCCCTCAACAGCACTTCCACCCCCACACCACCCTCACACCGTCCCACCCCCTCAACAACACTCCCACCCCCACACCACCCTCACACCGACCCACCAGCTCAACAGTACTCCCACCCCCACACCACCCTCACACCGTCCCACTCCCTCAACAGAACTCCCACCCTCACACCGTCCCACCCCCTCAACAGCACTCCCACACCCGCACCACCCTCACATCGTCCCACCCCCTCAAAGGCACTCCCACTCCCGGACCACCCTCACACCGTCCCACCCCCTCAACAGCACTCTCACCCCCGCACCACCCTCACACCGTCCCCCCCCCCCTCAACAGCACTCCGAACCCCACACCACCCTCACACTGTCCCACCCCCTCAACAGCACTCCCACCCCCGCACCACCCTCACACCGTCTCACCCCCTCAACAGCACTCCCACCCCCGCACCACCCTCACACCGTCCCACCCCCTCAACAGCACTCTCAGCCCCGCACCACCCTCACACCGTCCCACCCCCTCAACAGCACTCCCACCCCCACACCACCCTCACACCGTCCCACCCCCTCAACATCACTCCCACACCCGCACCACACACACACCGTCCCACCCTCTCAACAGCACTCCCACCCCCACACCACCCTCACACCGTCCCACACCCTCAACAGCACTCCCACCCCCACACCACCCTCACACCGTCCCACCCCCTCAACAGCACTCCCACCCCCACACCACCCTCACACCGTCCCACTCCCTCAACAGCACTCCCACGCCCACACCACCCTCACACCGTCCCACCAGCTCAACAGCACTCCCACCCCCACACCACCCTCACACCGTGCCACCCGCTCAACAGAACTCCCACCCTCACACCGTCCCACCCCCTCAACAGCACTCCCACCCCCGCACCACCCTCACTCCGTCCCACCCCCTCAAAGGCACTCCCACCCTCACACCGTCCCACCCCCTCAAAGGCACTCCCACCCTCACACCACCCTCACACTGTCCCACCCCCTCAAAGGCTCTCCCACCCTCACACCGTCCCACCCCCTCAAAGGCACTCCCACCCCCACACCACCCTCACACCGTCCCACCCCATCAACAGCACTCCGACCCTCGCACCACCCTCACACCGTGTCAAACACCCCCTCAACAGCACTCCCACCCCCACACCACCCTCACACCGTCCCACCCCCTCACCAGCACTTCCACCCCCGTACCACCCTCACACCGTCCCACCCCCTCAACAGCACTCTCACCCCCACACCACCCTCACACCGTCCCACCCCCTCAACAGCTCTCCCACCCCCACACCACCCTCACACCGTCCCACCCCCTCAACAGCACTTCCACCCCCACACCACCCTCACACCGTCCCACCCCCTCAACAACACTCCCACCCCCACACCACCCTCACACCGTCCCACCAGCTCAACAGCACTCCCACCCCCACACCACCCTCACACCGTCCCACCAGCTCAACAGCACTCCCACCCCCACACCACCCTCACACCGTCCCACCCCCTCAACAGAACTCCCACCCTCACACCGTCCCACCCCCTCAACAGCACTCCCACCCCCGCACCACCCTCACACCGTCCCACCCCCTCAACAGCACTCCGAGCCCCGCACCACCCTCACTCCGTCCCACCCCCTCAAAGGCACTCCCACCCCCACACCACCCTCACACCGTCCCACCCCGTCAAAGGCTCTCCCACCCTCACACCGTCCCACCCCCTCAAAGGCACTCCCACCCTCACACCACCCTCACACCGTCCCACCCCCTCAACATCATTCCCACCCCCGCACCACCCTCACACCGTGACAAACACCCCCTCAACAGCACTCCCACCCCCGCACCACCCTCACACCATCCCACCCCCTCAACAGCACTCCCACCCCCACACCACCCTCACACCGTCCCACCCCCTCAACAGTACTCCCTCCCCCGCACTACCCTCACACCGTCCCACCCCCTCAACAGCACACCCACCCCCGCACCACGCTCACAACGTGTCAAACACCTCCTCAACAGCACTCCCACCCCCACACCACCCTCACACCGTCCCACCCCCTCAACAGCACTCCCACCCTAACACCGTCCCACCCCCTCAACAGCGCTCCCACCCCCGCACCTCCCTCACACCGTCCCACCCCCTCAACAGCACTCCCACCCCCGCACCACCCTCACACCGTCCCACCCCCTCAACAGCACTCCCACCCCCTCACCACCCTCACACCGTCCCACCCCCTCAACAGAACTCCCACCCCCGCACCACCCTCACACCGTCCCACCCCCTCAACAGCACTCTCACCCCCACACCACACTCACACCGTCCCACCCCCTCAACAGCACTCCCACCCCCACACCACCCTCACACCGTCCCACCCCCTCAACAGCACTCTCACCCCCACACCACCCTCACACCGTCCCACCCACTCAACAGCTCTCCCACCCCCACACCACCCTCACACCGTCCCACCCCCTCAACAGCATTCCCACACCCGCACCACCCTCACACCGTCCCACCCCCTCAACAGCACTTCCACCCCCACACCACCCTCACATCGTGACAACCACCCCCTCAACAGCACTCCCACGCCCACACCACCCTCACACCGTCCCACCAGCTCAACAGCACTCCCACCCCCACACCACCCTCACACCGTCCCACCCCCTCAACAGAACTCCCACCCTCACACCGTCCCACCCCCTCAACAGCACTCCCACCCCCGCACCACCCTCACACCGTCCCACCCCCTCACCAGCACTCCCAGCCCCGCACCACCCTCACTCCGTCCCACCCCCTCAAAGGCACTCCCACCCTCACACCGTCCCACCCCCTCAAAGGCACTCCCACCCCCACACCACCCTCACACTGTCCCACCCCCTCAAAGGCTCTCCCACCCTCACACCGTCCCACCCCCTCAAAGGCACTCCCACCCCCACACCACCCTCACACCGTCCCACCCCATCAACAGCACTCCCACCCCCACACCACCCTCACACCGTCCCACCCCCTCACCAGCACTTCCACCCCCGCACCACCCTCACACCGTCCCACCCCCTCAACAGCACTCTCACCCCCGCACCACCCTCACACCGTCCCACCCCCTCAACAGCTCTCCCACCCCCACACCACCCTCACACCGTCCCACCCCCTCAACAGCACTTCCACCCCCACACCACCCTCACACCGTCCCACCCCCTCAACAACACTCCCACCCCCACACCACCCTCACACCGTCCCACCAGCTCAACAGCACTCCCACCCCCACACCACCCTCACACCGTCCCACTCCCTCAACAGAACTCCCACCCTCACACCGTCCCACCCCCTCAACAGCACTCCCACCCCCGCACCACCCTCACATCGTCCCACCCCCTCAAAGGCACTCCCACTCCCGGACCACCCTCACACCGTCCCACCCCCTCAACAGCACTCTCACCCCCGCACCACCCTCACACCGTCCCCCCCCCCTCAACAGCACTCCGAACCCCACACCACCCTCACACTGTCCCACCCCCTCAACAGCACTCCCACCCCCGCACCACCCTCACACCGTCTCACCCCCTCAACAGCACTCTCACCCCCACACCACCATCACACCTTGTCAAACACCCCCTCAACAGCACTCCCACCCCCGCACCACCCTCACACCGTCCCACCCCCTCAACAGCACTCTCAGCCCCGCACCACCCTCACACCGTCCCACAACCCTCAACAGCACTCCCACCCCCACACCACCCTCACACCGTCCCACCCCCTCAACATCACTCCCACACCCGCACCACACACACACCGTCCCACCATCTCAACAGCACTCTCACCCCCACACCATCTCACACCGTCCCACCCTCTCAACAGCACTCCCACCCCCACATCACCCACACACCGTCCCACCCCCTCAACAGCACTCCCACCCCCACACCACCCTCACAGTGTCCCACCCCCTCAACAGCACTCCCACCCCCACACCATCCTCACACCGTCCCACCCCCTCAGCAGCACTCCCACCCCCACATCACCCACACACCGTCCCACCCCCTCAACAGCACTCCCACCCCCACACCAGCCTCACACCGTCCCACCCCCTCAACAGCACTCTCACCCCCGCACCATCCTCACACCGTGAGAAACACCCCCTCAACAGCACTCCCACCCCCACACCACCCTCACACCGCCCCACCCCCTCAACAGCACTCCCACCCCCACACCACCCTCACACCGTCCCACCCCCCCAACAGCACTCCCACCCCCACACCAACCTCACACCGTCCCACCCCCTCAACAGCACTCACACCCCCCACCACCCTCACACTGTGTCGAACACCCCCTCAACAGCACTCCCACCCCCACACCACCCTCACACCGTCCCACCCTCTCAACAGCACTCCCACCCCCACATCACCCACACACCGTCCCACCCTCTCAACAGCACTCCCACCCCCACATCACCCACACACCTTCCCACTCCCTCAACAGCACTCCCACCCCCACACCATCCTCACACCGTCCCACCCCCTCAACAGCACTCCCATCCCCACACCACCCTCACACCGCCCCACCCCCTCAACAGCCTTCCCACCCCCACACCACCCTCACACCGTCCCACCCCCCCAACAGCACTCCCATCCCCACACCAACCTCACACCGTCCCACCCCCTCAACAGCACTCACACCCCCCACCACCCTCACACTGTGTCGAACACCCCCTCAACAGCACTCTCACCCCCGCACCACCTTCAGACCGTCCCACCCCCTCAACAGCTCTCCCACCCCCACACCACCCTCACACCGTCCCACCCCCTCAACAGCACTCCCACCCCCGCACCACCCTCACTCCGTGACAAACACCCCCTCAACAGCACTCCCACCCCCACACCAACCTCACACCGCCCCACCCGCTCAACAGCACTCCGACCCCCACACCACCCTCACACAGTCCCACCCCCTCAACAGCACTCACACCCCCGCACCACCCTCACACCGTGACAAACACCCCCTCAACAGCACTCCCACCCGCACACCACCCTCACACCGTCCCACCCCCTCAACAGCACCCCACCCCCGCACCTCCCTCAAACCGCCCCACCCTCATCGGCACTCCCACCCCCGCACCACCCTCACACCGTGTCAAATACCCCCTCAACAGCACTCCCACCCTCACACCGTCCCACCCCCTCAACAGCACTCCCACCCCCACACCGCCCTCACACCGTCCCACCCCCTCAACAACACCCCCACCCCCGCACCACCCTCACACCGTCCCACCCCCTCAACAGCACTCCCACCCCCGCACCACCCTCACACCGTCCCACCCCCTCAACAGCACTCCCATCCCCCGCACCACCCTCACACCGTCCCACCCTCTCAACAGCACTCCCACCCCCACACCACCCTCACACCGTCCCACCCCCTCAACAGCACTCCCACCCTCACACCGTCCCACCCCCTCAACAGCACTCCCACCCCCACACCACCCTCACACCGTCCCACCCCCTCAACAGCAGTCCCACCCCCGCCCCACCCTCACACCGTCCCACCCTCTCAACAGCACTCCCACCCCCACACCACCCTCACACCGTGACAAACACCCCCTCAACAGCACTCCCACCCTCGCACCACCCTCACCCCGTCCCACCCCCTCAACAGCACTCCCACCCCCGCACCACCCTCACACCGTTACAAACACCCCCTCAACAGCACTCCCACCCCCACACCACGCTCACACCGTCCCACCCCCTCAACAGCACTCCCACCCCCGCACCACCCTCACACCATCCCACCCCTCAACAGCACTCCCACACCCGCACCACCCTCAAACCGTCCCCCCCCTCAACAGCACCCTGACCCCCGCACCACCCTCACACCGTCCCACCCCATCAACAGCACTCCGACCCCCGCACCACCCTCACACCGTCCCACCCCCTCAACAGAACTCCCACCCCCACACCACCCTCACACCGTCCCACCCCTTTCAACAGCACTCCCACCCCCACACCACCCTCACACCGTCCCACCCCCTCAACAGCACTCCCTCCCCCACACCACCCTCACACCGTCCCACCCCCTCAACAGCACTCCCACCCCCGCACCACCCTCACACCGTCCCACCCCCTCAACAGCACTCCCACCCCCACACCACCCTCACACCGTCCCACCCCCTCAACAGCAGTCCCACCCCCACACCGTCCTACCAACTCAACAGCAGTCCCATCCCCACACCACCCTCACACCGTCCCACCCCCTCAACAGCACTCCCACCCCCACACCACCCTCACACCGTCCCACCCCCTCAACAGCACTCCCACTCCCACACCACCCTCACACCGTCCCACCCCCTCAACAGCACTCCCACCCCCACACCACCCTCACACCGTCCCACCCCCTCAACAGCACTCCCAACCCCGCACCACCCTCACACCGTGACAAACACCCCCTCAACAGCACTCCCACCCCCACACCACCCTCACACCGTCCCACCCCCTCAACAGCACTCCCACCCCCGCACCTCCCTCACACCGCCCCACCCTCATCGGCACTCCCACCCCCGCACCACCCTCACACCGTGTCAAATACCCCCTCAACAGCACTCCCACCCTCACACCGTCCCACCCCCTCAACAGCACCCCCACCCCCGCAACACCCTCACACCGTCCCACCCCCTCAACAGCACTCCCACCCCCGCACCACCCTCACACCGTCCCACCCCCTCAACAGCACTCCCATCCCCCGCACCACCCTCACACCGTCCCACCCTCTCAACAGCACTCCCACCCCCACACCACCCTCACACCGTCCCACCCCCTCAACAGCACTCCCACCCTCACACCGTCCCACCCCCTCAACAGCACTCCCACCCCCACACCACCCTCACACCGTCCCACCCACTCAACAGCACTCCCACCCCCGCCCCACCCTCACACCGTCCCACCCTCTCAACAGCACTCCCACCCCCACACCACCCTCACACCGTGACAAACACCCCCTCAAGAGCACTCCCACCCTCGCACCACCCTCACCCCGTCCCACCCCTCAACAGCACTCCCACCCCCGCACCACCCTCACACCGTGACAAACACCCCCTCAACAGCACTCCCACCCCCACACCACGCTCACACCGTCCCACCCCCTCAACAGCACTCCCACCCCCGCACCACCCTCACACCATCCCACCCCTCAACAGCACTCCCACACCCGCACCACCCTCACACCGTCCCCCCCCTCAACAGCACCCTGACCCCCGCACCACCCTCACACCGTCCCACCCCATCAACAGCACTCCGACCCCCGCACCACCCTCACACCGTCCCACCCCCTCAACAGCACTCCCACCCCCACACCACCCTCACACCGTCCCACCCCTTTCAACAGCACTCCCACCCCCACACCACCCTCACACCGTCCCACCCCCTCAACAGCACTCCCTCCCCCACACCACCCTCACACCGTCCCACCCCCTCAACAGCACTCCCACCCCCGCACCACCCTCACACCGTCCCACCCCCTCAACAGCACTCCCACCCCCACACCACCCTCACACCGTCCCACCCCCTCAACAGCAGTCCCACCCCCACACCGTCCCACCCCCTCAACAGCACTCCCACCCCCGCACCACCCTAACACCGTCCCACCCCCTCAACAGCACTCCCACCCCCACACCACCCTCACACCGTCTCACCCCCTCAACAGCACTCTCACCCCCACACCACCCTCACACCGTCTCACCCCCTCAACAGCACTCCCACCCCCACACCACCCTCACACCGTCCCACCCCCTCAACAGCACTCCCACCCCCACACCACCCTCACACCGTCTCACCCCCTCAACAGCTCTCCCACCCCCACACCACCCTCACACCGTCCCACCCCCTCAACAGCACTCCCACCCCCACATCACCCACACACCATCCCACCCCCTCAACAGCACTCCCACCCCCACACCACCCTCACACCGTCCCACCCCCTCTACAGCACCCCCACCCCCGCACCACCCTCACACCGTGACAAACACCCCCTCAACAGCACTCCCACCCCCACACCACCCTCACACCGTCCCACCCCCTCTACAGCACTCCCACCCCCGCACCACCCTCACACCGTGACAAACACCCCCTCAACAGCACTCCCACCCCCACACCACCCTCACACCGCCCCACCCCCTCAACAGCACTCCCACCCCCACACCACCCTCACACCATCCCACCCGCCCAACAGCACTCCCACCCCCACACCAACCTCACACCGTCCCACCCCCTCAACAGCACTCTCATCCCCGCACCACCTTCACACCGTCCCACCCCCTCAACAGCACTCCCACCCCCACACCAACCTCACACCGTCCCACCCCCTCAACAGCACTCCCACCCTCACACCGTCCCACCCCCTCAACAGCACTCCCAACCCCACACCACCCTCGCACCGTCCCACCCCCTCAACAGCACACCCACGCCCACAGCACCCTCACACCGTCCCACCCCCTCAACAGCACTCCCACCCCCACATCACCCACACACCGTCCCACCCCCTCAACAGCACACCCACCCCCACATCACCCACACACCGTCCCACCCCCTCAACAGCACTCCCACCCCCCACCACCCTCACACTGTGTCGAACACCCCCTCAACAGCACTCTCACCCCCACATCACCCTCACACCGTCCCACCCCCTCAACAGCACTCTCACCCCCGCACCACCCTCACACCGTCCCACCCCCTCAACAGCACTCCCACCCCCGCACCACCCTCACACCGTCCCACCCCCTCAACAGCACTCCCACCCCCACACCACCCTCACACCGTCCCACCCCCTCAACAGCACTCCCACCCCCGCACTACCCTCACACCGTCCCACCCCCTCAACAGCACTCCCACCCCCACACCACCCTCACACCGTCCCACCCCCTCAACAGCACTCCCACCCCCGCACCACCCTCACACCGTCCCACCCTCTCAACAGCACTCCCACCCCCACACCACCCTCACACCGTCCCACCCTCTCAACAGCACTCCCACCCCCACACCACCCTCACACCGTCCCACCCCTTTCAACAGCACTCCCACCCCCACACCACCCTCACACCGTCCCACCCCCTCAACAGCACTCCCACCCCCGCACCACCCTCACACCGTCCCACCCCCTCAACAGCACTCCCACCCCCACACCACCCTCACACCGTCCCACCCCCTCAACAGCAGTCCCACCCCCACACCGTCCTACCCCCTCAACAGCAGTCCCACCCCACACCACCCTCATACCGTCCCACCCCCTCAACAGCACTCCCACCCCCGCACCACCCTCACACCGTCCCAACCCATCAACAGCACTACCACCCCCACACCACCCTCACCGTCCCACCCCCTCAACAGCAGTCCCACCCCCACACCGTCCCACCCCCTCTACAGCAGTCCCACCCCCACACCACCCTCACACCGTCCCACCCCCTCAACAGCACTCCCACCCCCACACCACCCTCACACCGTCCCACCCCCTCAACAGCACTCCCACTCCCACACCACCCTCACACCGTCCCACCCCCTCAACAGCACTCCCACCCCCCGCACCACCCTCAAACCGTCCCACCCCCTCAACAGCACTCCCACCCCCCGCATCACCCTCACACCGTCCCACCCCCTCAACAGCACTCCCACCCCCCGCACCACCCTCACACCGTCCCACCCCCTCAACAGCACTCCCACCCCCGCACCACCCTCACACCGTCCCACCCCCTCAACAGCACTCCCAACCCCGCACCACCCTCACACCGTCCCACTCCCTCAACAGCACTCCCACCCCCACACCACCCTCACACCGTCCCACCCCCTCAACAGCACTCCCACCCCCGCACCACCCTCACACCGTCCCACCCCCTCAACAGCACTCCCACCCCCGCACCACCCTCACACCGTCCCACTCCCTCAACAGCACTCCCACCCCCACACCACCCTCACACCGTCCCACCCTCTCAACAGCACTCCCACCCCCACACCACCCTCACACCGTCCCACCCCCTCAACAGCACTCCCACCCCCGCACCATCCTCACACCGTCCCACCCCCTCAACAGCACTCCCACACCCGCACCACCCTCACACCACCCTCCCCCCCTCAACAGCACTCCGACCCCCTCACCACCCTCACACCGTCCCACCACATCAACAGCACTCCGTCCCCCGCACCACCCACATCCGTCCCACCACCTCAACAGCACTCCCACCCCCACACCACCCTCACACCGTCCCACCCCCTCAACAGCACTCTCACCCCCACACCACCCTCACACCGTCCCACCCCCTCAACAGCTCTCCCACCCCCACACCACCCTCACACCGTCCCACCCCCTCAACAGCACTCCCACCCCCACACCACCCTCACACCGTCCCACCCCCTCAACAGCAGTCCCACCCCCACACCACCCTCACACCGTCCCACCAGCTCAACAGCACTCCCAACCCCACACCACCCTCACACCGTGTCAAACACCCCCTCAACAGAACTCCAACCCTCACACCGTCCCACCCCCTCAAAGGCACTCCCACCCCCGCACCACCCTCACACCGACCCACCCCTTCAACAGCACTCTCACCCCCACACCTCCCTCACACCGTCCCACCCCGTCAACAGCACTCCCACCCCCACACCACCCTCACACCGTCCCTCCCCCTCAACAGCACTCCCACCCCCACACCACCCTCACACCGTCCCACCCCCTCAACAGCACTCCCACCCCCACACCTCCCTCACACCGTCCCACCCCGTCAACAGCACTCCCACCCCCACACCACCCTCACACCGTCCCTCCCCCTCAACAGCACTCCCACCCCCGCACCACCCTCACACCTTCCCACCCCCTCAACAGCACTCCGAGCCCCGCACCACCCTCACACCGTCCCACCCCCTCAAAGGCACTCCCACCCTCACACCGTCCCACCCCCTCAAAGGCACTCCCACCCCCACACCACCCTCACACCGTCCCACCCCCTCAAAGGCACTCCCACCCCCACACCACCCTCACACCGTCCCACCCCCTCAAAGGCTCTCCCACCCTCACACCGTCCCACCCCCTCAAAGGCTCTCCCACCCTCACACCGTCCCACCCCTCAAAGGCACTCCCACCCCCACACCACCCTCACACCGTCCCACCCCCTCAAAGGCACTCCCACCCCCACACCACCCTCACACCGTCCCACCCCCTCAACAGCATTCCCACCCCCGCACCACCCTCACACCGTCCCACCCCCTCAACAGCACTCCCACCCCCGCACCACCCTCACACCGTCCCACCCCCTCAACAGCACTCCCACCCCCGCACCTCCCTCACACCCTCCCACCCCCTCAACAGCACTATCACCCCCACACCACCCTCACACCTTCCCACCCCCTTAACAGCACTCCCACCCCCACACCACCCACACACCGTCCCACCCCCTCAACAGCACTCACCCCCCCCCCACACCACCCTCACACCATCCCACACCCTCAACAGCACTCCCACCCCCTCACCAACCTCACACCGTCCCACCCCCTCAACAGCACACCCACCCCCACACCACCCTCACACCGTCCCACCCCCTCAACAGCACTCCCACCCCCACACCACCCTCACACCGTCCCACACCCTCAACAGCGCTCCCACCCCCTCACCAACCTCACACCGTCCCACCCCCTCAACAGCACTCTCACCCCCACACCACCCTCACACCTTCCCACCCCCTCAACAGCACTCCCACCCCCACACCAACCTCACACCGTCCCACCCCCTCAACAGCACTCTCACCCCCACACCACCCTCACACCTTCCCACCCCCTCAACAGCACTCCCACCCCCACACCATCCTCACACCGTCCCACCCCCTCAACAGCACTCTCACCCCCACACCACCCTCACACCTTCCCACCCCCTCAACAGCACTCCCACCCCCACACCACCCTCACACCGTCCCACCCCCTCAACAGCACTCCCACCCCCGCACCACCCTCACACCGTCCCACCCCATCAACAGCACTCCCACACCCGCACCACCCTCACACCGTCCCCCCCCTCAACAGCACTCCCACCCCCACACCACCCTCACACCGTCCCGCCCCCTCACCAGCACTCCCACCCCCGCGCCACCCTCACACCGTCCCACCCCCTCAACAGCACTCTCACCCCCACACCACCCTCACACCGTCCCACCCCCTCAACAGCACTCCCACCCCCGCACCACCCTCACACCGTCCCACCCCCTCAACAGCACTCCCAGCCCCGCACCACCCTCACTCCGTCCCACCCCCTCAAAGGCACTCCCACCCCCACACCACCCTCACACCGTCCCACCCCCTCAAAGGCACTCCCACCCCCACACCACCCTCACAATGTCCCACCCCCTCAAAGGCTCTCCCACCCTCACACCGTCCCACGCCCTCAAAGGCACTCCCACCCTCACACCACCCTCACACCGTCCCACCCCCTCAACATCATTCCCACCCCCGCACCACCCTCACACCGTCCCACCCCCTCAACAGCACTCCCACCCCCGCACCACCCTCACACCGTGACAAACACCCCCTCAACAGCACTCCCACCCCCGCACCACCCTCACACCGTCCCACCCCCTCACAGCACTCCCACCCCCACACTACCCTCACACCGTACCACCCCCTCAACAGCACTCCCACCCCCGCACTACCCTCACACCGTCCCACCCCCGCAACAGCCCACCCACCCCCGCACCACCCTCACAACGTGTCAAACACCTCCTCAACAGCACTCCCACCCCCACACCACCCTCACACCGTCCCACCCCCTCAACAGCACTCCCACCCTCACACCGTCCCACCCCCTCAACACCGCTCCCACCCCCGCACCTCCCTCACACCGTCCCACCCCCTCAACAGCACTCCCACCCCCGCACCACCCTCACACCATCCCACCCCCTCAACAGCACTCCCAGCCCCGCACCACCCTCACACCGTCCCACCCCCTCAACAGCACTCCCACCCCCAGACCACCCTCACACCGTCCCACCCCCTCAACAGAACTCCCACCCCCGCACCACCCTCACACCGTCCCACCCCCTCAACAGCACACCCACCCCCGCACCACCCTCACAACGTGTCAAACACCTCCTCAACAGCACTCCCACCCCCACACCACCCTCACACCGTCCCACCCCCTCAACAGCACTCCCACCCCCACACCAACCTCACACCGACCATCCCCCTCAACAGCACTCCCACCCTCACACCGTCCCACCCCCTCAACAGCACTCCCACCCCCACACCACCCTCACATCGTCCCACCCCCTCAACAGCACTCCCACCCCTGCACCACCCTCACACCGTCCCACCCCCTCAACAGCACTCCCACCCCCACACCACCCTCACTCCGTCCCACCCCCTCAACAGCACTCCCACCCCCGCACCACCCTCACACCGTGACAAACACCCCCTCAACAGCACTCCCACCCCCACACCACCCTCACACCGTCCCACCCCCTCAACAGCACTCCCACCCCCACACCACCCTCACACCGTCCCACCCCCTCAACAGCACTCCCACCCCCGCACCACCCTCACACCGTCCCACCCCCACAACAGCACTCCCACCCCCGCACCACCCTCACACCGTCCCACCCCCTCAACAGCACTCCCACCCCCGCACCACCCTCACACCGTCCCACCCCCTCAACAGCGCTCCCACCCCCACACCACCCTCACACCGTCCCACCCCCTCAACAGCACTCCCACCCCCGCACCACCCTCACACCGTCCCACCCCATCAACAGCACTCCCACACCCGCACCACCCTCACACCGTCCCCCCCCTCAACAGCACTCCCACCCCCACACCACCCTCACACCGTCCCGCCCCCTCACCAGCACTCCCACCCCCGCGCCACCCTCACACCGTCCCACCCCCTCAACAGCACTCTCACCCCCACACCACCCTCACACCGTCCCACCCCCTCAACAGCACTCCCATCCCCACACGACCCTCACACCGTCCCACCAGCTCAACAGCACTCCCACCCCCACACCACCCTCACACCGTCCCACCCCCTCAACAGAACTCCCACCCTCACACCGTCCCACCCCCTCAACAGCACTCCCACCCCCGCACCACCCTCACACCGTCCCACCCCCTCAACAGCACTCCCAGCCCCGCACCACCCTCACTCCGTCCCACCCCCTCAAAGGCACTCCCACCCCCACACCACCCTCACACCGTCCCACCCCCTCAAAGGCACTCCCACCCCCACACCACCCTCACAATGTCCCACCCCCTCAAAGGCTGTCCCACCCTCACACCGTCCCACGCCCTCAAAGGCACTCCCACCCTCACACCACCCTCACACCGTCCCACCCCCTCAACATCATTCCCACCCCCGCATCACCCTCACACCGTCCCACCCCCTCAACAGCACTCCCACCCCCGCACCACCCTCACACCGTGACAAACACCCCCTCAACAGCACTCCCACCCCCGCACCACCCTCACACCATCCCACCCCCTCAACAGCACTCCCACCCCCGCACCACCCTCACACCGTCCCACCCCCTCACAGCACTCCCACCCCCACACTACCCTCACACCGTCCCACCCCCTCAACAGCACTCCCACCCCCGCACTACCCTCACACCGTCCCACCCCCGCAACAGCCCACCCACCCCCGCACCACCCTCACAACGTGTCAAACACCTCCTCAACAGCACTCCCACCCCCACACCACCCTCACACCGTCCCACCCCCTCAACAGCACTCCCACCCTCACACCGTCCCACCCCCTCAACAGCACTCCCACCCCCAGACCACCCTCACACCGTCCCACCCCCTCAACAGAACTCCCACCCCCGCACCACCCTCACACCGTCCCACCCCCTCAACAGCACACCCACCCCCGCACCACCCTCACAACGTGTCAAACACCTCCTCAACAGCACTCCCACCCCCACACCACCCTCACACCGTCCCACCCCCTCAACAGCACTCCCACCCCCACACCAACCTCACACCGACCATCCCCCTCAACAGCACTCCCACCCTCACATCGTCCCACCCCCTCAACAGCACTCCCACCCCTGCACCACCCTCACACCGTCCCACCCCCTCAACAGCACTCCCAGCCCCGCACCACCCTCACACCGTCCCACCCCCTCAACAGAACTCCCACCCCCACACCACCCTCACACCGGCCCACCCCCTCAACAGCACTCACAACCCCGCACCACCCTCACACCGTGACAAACACCCCCTCAACAGCACTCCCACCCCCACACCACCCTCACACCGTCCCACCCCCTCAACAGCACTCCCACCCCCACACCACCCTCACACCGTCCCACCCCCTCAACAGCACTCCCACCCCCGCACCACCCTCACACCGTCCCACCCCCTCAACAGCACTCCCACCCCCGCACCACCCTCACACCGTCCCACCCCCTCAACAGCGCTCCCACCCCCGCACCACCCTCACACCGTCCCACCCCCTCAACAGCGCTCCCACCCCCACACCACCCTCACACCGTCCCACCCCCTCAACAGCACTCCCACCCCCGCACCACCCTCACACCGTCCCACCCCCTCAACAGCGCTCCCACCCCCACACCACCCTCACACCGTCCCACCCCCTCAACAGCACTCACACCCCCGCAGCACCCTCACACCGTGACAAACACCCCTCAACAGCACTCCCACCCCCACACCACCCTCACAGCGTCCCACCCCCTCAACAGCACTCCCACCCCCGCACCACCCTCACACCGTCCCACCCCCTCAACAGCACTCCCACGCCCGCACCACCCTCACACCGTCTCCCCCCATCAACAGCACTCCGACCCCCGCACCACCCTCACACCGTCCCACCCCCTCAACAGCACTCCCACCCCTGCACCACCCTCACACCGTCCCACCCCCTCAACAGCACTCCCACCCCCACACCACCGTCACACCGTCCCACCCCCTCAACAGCACTCCCACCCCCACACCACCCTCACACCGTCCCACCCCCTCAACAGCACTCCCACCCCCACACCACCCTCACACCGTCCCACCCCCTCAACAGCACTCCCACCCCCGCACCACCCTCACACCGTCCCACCCCCTCAACAGCACTCCCACCCCCACACCACCCTCACACCGTCTCACCCCCTCAACAGCACTCTCACCCCCACACCACCCTCACACCGTCTCACCCCCTCAACAGCACTCCCCCCCCCCACACCACCCTCACACCGTCCCACCCCCTCAACAGCACTCCCACCCCCACACCACCCTCACACCGTCTCACCCCCTCAACAGCTCTCCCACCCCCACACCACCCTCACACCACCCCACCCCCTCAACAGCACTCCCACCCCCACATCACCCACACACCGTCCCACCCCCTCAACAGCACTCCCACCCCCACACCACCCTCACACCGTCCCACCCCCTCAACAGCACTCCCACCCCCGCACCACCCTCACACCGTGACAAACACCCCCTCAACAGCACTCCCACCCCCGCACCACCCTCACACCGTCCCACCCCCTCAACAGCACTCCCAGCCCCGCACCACCCTCACTCCGTCCCACCCCCTCAAAGGCACTCCCACCCCCACACCACCCTCACACCGTCACACCCCCTCAAAGGCACTCCCACCCCCACACCACCCTCACAATGTCCCACCCCCTCAAAGGCTCTCCCACCCTCACACCGTCCCACGCCCTCAAAGGCACTCCCACCCTCACACCACCCTCACACCGTCCCACCCCCCTCAACATCATTCCCACCCCCGCACCACCCTCACACCGTCCCACCCCCTCAACAGCACTCCCACCCCCGCACTACCCTCACACCGTCCCACCGCCGCAACAGCCCACCCACCCCCGCACCACCCTCACAACGTGTCAAACACCTCCTCAACAGCACTCCCACCCCCACACCACCCTCACACCGTCCCACCCCCTCAACATCATTACCACCCCCGCACCACCCTCACACCGTCCCACCCCCTCAACAGCACTCCCACCCCCGCACCACCCTCACACCGTGACAAACACCCCCTCAACAGCACTCCCACCCCCGCACCACCCTCACACCATCCCACCCCCTCAACAGCACTCCCACCCCCGCACCACCCTCACACCGTCCCACCCCCTCACAGCACTCCCACCCCCACACTACCCTCACACCGTCCCACCCCCTCAACAGCACACCCACCCCCGCACTACCCTCACACCGTCCCACCCCCGCAACAGCCCACCCACCCCCGCACCACCCTCACAACGTGTCAAACACCTCCTCAACAGCACTCCCACCCCCACGCCACCCTCACACCGTCCCACCCCCTCAACAGCACTCCCACCCTCACACCGTCCCACCCCCTCAACACCGCTCCCACCCCCGCACCTCCCTCACACCGTCCCACCCCCTCAACAGCACTCCCACCCCCGCACCACCCTCACACCATCCCACCCCCTCAACAGCACTCCCAGCCCCGCACCACCCTCACACCGTCCCACCCCCTCAACAGCACTCCCACCCCCAGACCACCCTCACACCGTCCCACCCCCTCAACAGAACTCCCACCCCCGCACCACCCTCACACCGTCCCACCCCCTCAACAGCACACCCACCCCCGCACCACCCTCACAACGTGTCAAACACCTCCTCAACAGCACTCCCACCCCCACACCACCCTCACACCGTCCCACCCCCTCAACAGCACTCCCACCCCCACACCAACCTCACACCGACCATCCCCCTCAACAGCACTCCCACCCTCACACCGTCCCACCCCCTCAACAGCACTCCCACCCCCACACCACCCTCACATCGTCCCACCCCCTCAACAGCACTCCCACCCCTGCACCACCCTCACACCGTCCCACCCCCTCAACAGCACTCCCAGCCCCGCACCACCCTCACACCGTCCCACCCCATCAACAGCACTCCCACCCCCACACCACCCTCACACCGGCCCACCCCCTCAACAGCACTCACACCCCCGCACCACCCTCACACCGTGACAAACACCCCCTCAACAGCACTCCCACCCCCACACCACCCTCACACCGTCCCACCCCCTCAACAGCACTCCCACCCCCACACCACCCTCACACCGTCCCACCCCCTCAACAGCACTCCCACCCCCGCACCACCCTCACACCGTCCCACCCCCTCAACAGCACTCCCACCCCCGCACCACCCTCACACCGTCCCACCCCCTCAACAGCACTCCCACCCCCGCACCACCCTCACACCGTCCCACCCCCTCAACTGCGCTCCCACCCCCACACCACCCTCACACCGTCCCACCCCCTCAACAGCACTCCCACCCCCGCACCACCCTCACACCGTCCCACCCCATCAACAGCACTCCCACACCCGCACCACCCTCACACCGTCCCCCCCCTCAACAGCACTCCCACCCCCACACCACCCTCACACCGTCCCGCCCCCTCACCAGCACTCCCACCCCCGCGCCACCCTCACACCGTCCCACCCCCTCAACAGCACTCTCACCCCCACACCACCCTCACACCGTCCCACCCCCTCAACAGCACTCCCACCCCCACACGACCCTCACACCGTCCCACCAGCTCAACAGCACTCCCACCCCCACACCACCCTCACACCGTCCCACCCCCTCAACAGAACTCCCACCCTCACACCGTCCCACCCCCTCAACAGCACTCCCACCCCCGCACCACCCTCACACCGTCCCACCCCCTCAACAGCACTCCCAGCCCCGCACCACCCTCACTCCGTCCCACCCCCTCAAAGGCACTCCCACCCCCACACCACCCTCACACCGTCCCACCCCCTCAAAGGCACTCCCACCCCCACACCACCCTCACAATGTCCCACCCCCTCAAAGGCTCTCCCACCCTCACACCGTCCCACGCCCTCAAAGGCACTCCCACCCTCACACCACCCTCACACCGTCCCACCCCCTCAACAGCACTCCCACCCCCGCACCACCCTCACACCGTCCCACCCCCTCAACAGCACTCCCACCCCCGCACTACCCTCACACCGTCCCACCCCCGCAACAGCCCACCCACCCCCGCACCACCCTCACAACGTGTCAAAAACCTCCTCAACAGCACTCCCACCCCCACGCCACCCTCACACCGTCCCACCCCCTCAACAGCACTCCCACCCCCGCACCACCCTCACACCGTCCCACCCCCTCAACAGCACTCCCACCCCCGCACTACCCTCACACCGTCCCACCCCCGCAACAGCCCACCCACCCCCGCACCACCCTCACAACGTGTCAAACACCTCCTCAACACCGCTCCCACCCCCGCACCTCCCTCACACCGTCCCACCCCCTCAACAGCACTCCCACCCCCGCACCACCCTCACACCATCCCACCCCCTCAACAGCACTCCCAGCCCCGCACCACCCTCACACCGTCCCACCCCCTCAACAGCACTCCCACCCCCAGACCACCCTCACACCGTCCCACCCCCTCAACAGAACTCCCACCCCCGCACCACCCTCACACCGTCCCACCCCCTCAACAGCACACCCACCCCCGCACCACCCTCACAACGTGTCAAACACCTCCTCAACAGCACTCCCACCCCCACACCACCCTCACACCGTCCCACCCCCTCAACAGCACTCCCACCCCCACACCAACCTCACACCGACCATCCCCCTCAACAGCACTCCCACCCTCACACCGTCCCACCCCCTCAACAGCACTCCCACCCCCACACCACCCTCACATCGTCCCACCCCCTCAACAGCACTCCCACCCCTGCACCACCCTCACACCGTCCCACCCCCTCAACAGCACTCCCAGCCCCGCACCACCCTCACACCGTCCCACCCCCTCAACAGCACTCCCACCCCCACACCACCCTCACACCGGCCCACCCCCTCAACAGCACTCACACCCCCGCACCACCCTCACACCGTGACAAACACCCCCTCAACAGCACTCCCACCCCCACACCACCCTCACACCGTCCCACCCCCTCAACAGCACTCCCACCCCCACACCACCCTCACACCGTCCCACCCCCTCAACAGCACTCCCACCCCCGCACCACCCTCACACCGTCCCACCCCCTCAACAGCACTCCCACCCCCGCACCACCCTCACACCGTCCCACCCCCTCAACAGCACTCCCACCCCCGCACCACCCTCACACCGTCCCACCCCCTCAACTGCGCTCCCACCCCCACACCACCCTCACACCGTCCCACCCCCTCAACAGCACTCCCACCCCCGCACCACCCTCACACCGTCCCACCCCATCAACAGCACTCCCACACCCGCACCACCCTCACACCGTCCCCCCCTCAACAGCACTCCCACCCCCACACCACCCTCACACCGTCCCGCCCCCTCACCAGCACTCCCACCCCCGCGCCACCCTCACACCGTCCCACCCCCTCAACAGCACTCTCACCCCCACACCACCCTCACACCGTCCCACCCCCTCAACAGCACTCCCACCCCCACACGACCCTCACACCGTCCCACCAGCTCAACAGCACTCCCACCCCCACACCACCCTCACACCGTCCCACCCCCTCAACAGAACTCCCACCCTCACACCGTCCCACCCCCTCAACAGCACTCCCACCCCCGCACCACCCTCACACCGTCCCACCCCCTCAACAGCACTCCCAGCCCCGCACCACCCTCACTCCGTCCCACCCCCTCAAAGGCACTCCCACCCCCACACCACCCTCACACCGTCCCACCCCCTCAAAGGCACTCCCACCCCCACACCACCCTCACAATGTCCCACCCCCTCAAAGGCTCTCCCACCCTCACACCGTCCCACGCCCTCAAAGGCACTCCCACCCTCACACCACCCTCACACCGTCCCACCCCCTCAACATCATTCCCAGCCCCGCTCCACCCTCACACCGTCCCACCCCCTCAACAGCACTCCCACCCCCGCACCACCCTCACACCGTCCCACCCCCTCAACAGCACTCCCACCCCCGCACCACCCTCACACCGTCCCACTCCCTCAACAGCACTCCCACCCCCACACCACCCTCACACCGTCCCACCCTCTCAACAGCACTCCCACCCCCACACCACCCTCACACCGTCCCACCCCCTCAACAGCACTCCCACCCCCGCACCATCCTCACACCGTCCCACCCCCTCAACAGCACTCCCACACCCGCACCACCCTCACACCACCCTCCCCCCCTCAACAGCACTCCGACCCCCTCACCACCCTCACACCGTCCCACCACATCAACAGCACTCCGTCCCCCGCACCACCCACATCCGTCCCACCACCTCAACAGCACTCCCACCCCCACACCACCCTCACACCGTCCCACCCCCTCAACAGCACTCTCACCCCCACACCACCCTCACACCGTCCCACCCCCTCAACAGCTCTCCCACCCCCACACCACCCTCACACCGTCCCACCCCCTCAACAGCACTCCCACCCCCACACCACCCTCACACCGTCCCACCCCCTCAACAGCAGTCCCACCCCCACACCACCCTCACACCGTCCCACCAGCTCAACAGCACTCCCACCCCCACACCACCCTCACACCGTGTCAAACACCCCCTCAACAGAACTCCAACCCTCACACCGTCCCACCCCCTCAAAGGCACTCCCACCCCCGCACCACCCTCACACCGACCCACCCCTTCAACAGCACTCTCACCCCCACACCTCCCTCACACCGTCCCACCCCGTCAACAGCACTCCCACCCCCACACCACCCTCACACCGTCCCTCCCCCTCAACAGCACTCCCACCCCCACACCACCCTCACACCGTCCCACCCCCTCAACAGCACTCCCACCCCCACACCTCCCTCACACCGTCCCACCCCGTCAACAGCACTCCCACCCCCACACCACCCTCACACCGTCCCTCCCCCTCAACAGCACTCCCACCCCCGCACCACCCTCACACCTTCCCACCCCCTCAACAGCACTCCGAGCCCCGCACCACCCTCACACCGTCCCACCCCCTCAAAGGCACTCCCACCCTCACACCGTCCCACCCCCTCAAAGGCACTCCCACCCCCACACCACCCTCACACCGTCCCACCCCCTCAAAGGCACTCCCACCCCCACACCACCCTCACACCGTCCCACCCCCTCAAAGGCTCTCCCACCCTCACACCGTCCCACCCCCTCAAAGGCTCTCCCACCCTCACACCGTCCCACCCCTCAAAGGCACTCCCACCCCCACACCACCCTCACACCGTCCCACCCCCTCAAAGGCACTCCCACCCCCACACCACCCTCACACCGTCCCACCCCCTCAACAGCATTCCCACCCCCGCACCACCCTCACACCGTCCCACCCCCTCAACAGCACTCCCACCCCCGCACCACCCTCACACCGTCCCACCCCCTCAACAGCACTCCCACCCCCGCACCTCCCTCACACCCTCCCACCCCCTCAACAGCACTATCACCCCCACACCACCCTCACACCTTCCCACCCCCTTAACAGCACTCCCACCCCCACACCACCCACACACCGTCCCACCCCCTCAACAGCACTCACCCCCCCCCCACACCACCCTCACACCATCCCACACCCTCAACAGCACTCCCACCCCCTCACCAACCTCACACCGTCCCACCCCCTCAACAGCACACCCACCCCCACACCACCCTCACACCGTCCCACCCCCTCAACAGCACTCCCACCCCCACACCACCCTCACACCGTCCCACACCCTCAACAGCACTCCCACCCCCTCACCAACCTCACACCGTCCCACCCCCTCAACAGCACTCTCACCCCCACACCACACTCACACCTTCCCACCCCCTCAACAGCACTCCCACCCCCACACCAACCTCACACCGTCCCACCCCCTCAACAGCACTCTCACCCCCACACCACCCTCACACCTTCCCACCCCCTCAACAGCACTCCCACCCCCACACCAACCTCACACCGTCCCACCCCCTCAACAGCACTCTCACCCCCACACCACCCTCACACCTTCCCACCCCCTCAACAGCACTCCCACCCCCACACCACCCTCACACCGTCCCACCCCCTCAACAGCACTCCCACCCCCGCACCACCCTCACACCGTCCCACCCCATCAACAGCACTCCCACACCCACACCACCCTCACACCGTCCCCCCCCTCAACAGCACTCCCACCCCCACACCACCCTCACACCGTCCCGCCCCCTCACCAGCACTCCCACCCCCGCGCCACCCTCACACCGTCCCACCCCCTCAACAGCACTCTCACCCCCACACCACCCTCACACCGTCCCACCCCCTCAACAGCACTCCCACCCCCGCACCACCCTCACACCGTCCCACCCCCTCAACAGCACTCCCAGCCCCGCACCACCCTCACTCCGTCCCACCCCCTCAAAGGCACTCCCACCCCCACACCACCCTCACACCGTCCCACCCCCTCAAAGGCACTCCCACCCCCACACCACCCTCACAATGTCCCACCCCCTCAAAGGCTCTCCCACCCTCACACCGTCCCACGCCCTCAAAGGCACTCCCACCCTCACACCACCCTCACACCGTCCCACCCCCTCAACATCATTCCCACCCCCGCACCACCCTCACACCGTCCCACCCCCTCAACAGCACTCCCACCCCCGCACCACCCTCACACCGTGACAAACACCCCCTCAACAGCACTCCCACCCCCGCACCACCCTCACACCGTCCCACCCCCTCACAGCACTCCCACCCCCACACTACCCTCACACCGTACCACCCCCTCAACAGCACTCCCACCCCCGCACTACCCTCACACCGTCCCACCCCCGCAACAGCCCACCCACCCCCGCACCACCCTCACAACGTGTCAAACACCTCCTCAACAGCACTCCCACCCCCACACCACCCTCACACCGTCCCACCCCCTCAACAGCACTCCCACCCTCACACCGTCCCACCCCCTCAACACCGCTCCCAACCCCGCACCTCCCTCACACCGTCCCACCCCCTCAACAGCACTCCCACCCCCGCACCACCCTCACACCATCCCACCCCCTCAACAGCACTCCCAGCCCCGCACCACCCTCACACCGTCCCACCCCCTCAACAGCACTCCCACCCCCAGACCACCCTCACACCGTCCCACCCCCTCAACAGAACTCCCACCCCCGCACCACCCTCACACCGTCCCACCCCCTCAACAGCACACCCACCCCCGCACCACCCTCACAACGTGTCAAACACCTCCTCAACAGCACTCCCACCCCCACACCACCCTCACACCGTCCCACCCCCTCAACAGCACTCCCACCCCCACACCAACCTCACACCGACCATCCCCCTCAACAGCACTCCCACCCTCACACCGTCCCACCCCCTCAACAGCACTCCCACCCCCACACCACCCTCACATCGTCCCACCCCCTCAACAGCACTCCCACCCCTGCACCACCCTCACACCGTCCCACCCCCTCAACAGCACTCCCACCCCCACACCACCCTCACTCCGTCCCACCCCCTCAACAGCACTCCCACCCCCGCACCACCCTCACACCGTGACAAACACCCCCTCAACAGCACTCCCACCCCCACACCACCCTCACACCGTCCCACCCCCTCAACAGCACTCCCACCCCCACACCACCCTCACACCGTCCCACCCCCTCAACAGCACTCCCACCCCCGCACCACCCTCACACCGTCCCACCCCCTCAACAGCACTCCCACCCCCGCACCACCCTCACACCGTCCCACCCCCTCAACAGCACTCCCACCCCCGCACCACCCTCACACCGTCCCACCCCCTCAACAGCGCTCCCACCCCCACACCACCCTCACACCGTCCCACCCCCTCAACAGCACTCCCACCCCCGCACCACCCTCACACCGTCCCACCCCATCAACAGCACTCCCACACCCGCACCACCCTCACACCGTCCCCCCCCTCAACAGCACTCCCACCCCCACACCACCCTCACACCGTCCCGCCCCCTCACCAGCACTCCCACCCCCGCGCCACCCTCACACCGTCCCACCCCCTCAACAGCACTCTCACCCCCACACCACCCTCACACCGTCCCACCCCCTCAACAGCACTCCCATCCCCACACGACCCTCACACCGTCCCACCAGCTCAACAGCACTCCCACCCCCACACCACCCTCACACCGTCCCACCCCCTCAACAGAACTCCCACCCTCACACCGTCCCACCCCCTCAACAGCACTCCCACCCCCGCACCACCCTCACACCGTCCCACCCCCTCAACAGCACTCCCAGCCCCGCACCACCCTCACTCCGTCCCACCCCCTCAAAGGCACTCCCACCCCCACACCACCCTCACACCGTCCCACCCCCTCAAAGGCACTCCCACCCCCACACCACCCTCACAATGTCCCACCCCCTCAAAGGCTGTCCCACCCTCACACCGTCCCACGCCCTCAAAGGCACTCCCACCCTCACACCACCCTCACACCGTCCCACCCCCTCAACATCATTCCCACCCCCGCATCACCCTCACACCGTCCCACCCCCTCAACAGCACTCCCACCCCCGCACCACCCTCACACCGTGACAAACACCCCCTCAACAGCACTCCCACCCCCGCACCACCCTCACACCATCCCACCCCCTCAACAGCACTCCCACCCCCGCACCACCCTCACACCGTCCCACCCCCTCACAGCACTCCCACCCCCACACTACCCTCACACCGTCCCACCCCCTCAACAGCACTCCCACCCCCGCACTACCCTCACACCGTCCCACCCCTGCAACAGCCCACCCACCCCCGCACCACCCTCACAACGTGTCAAACACCTCCTCAACAGCACTCCCACCCCCACACCACCCTCACACCGTCCCACCCCCTCAACAGCACTCCCACCCTCACACCGTCCCACCCCCTCAACAGCACTCCCACCCCCAGACCACCCTCACACCGTCCCACCCCCTCAACAGAACTCCCACCCCCGCACCACCCTCACACCGTCCCACCCCCTCAACAGCACACCCACCCCCGCACCACCCTCACAACGTGTCAAACACCTCCTCAACAGCACTCCCACCCCCACACCACCCTCACACCGTCCCACCCCCTCAACAGCACTCCCACCCCCACACCAACCTCACACCGACCATCCCCCTCAACAGCACTCCCACCCTCACATCGTCCCACCCCCTCAACAGCACTCCCACCCCTGCACCACCCTCACACCGTCCCACCCCCTCAACAGCACTCCCAGCCCCGCACCACCCTCACACCGTCCCACCCCCTCAACAGCACTCCCACCCCCACACCACCCTCACACCGGCCCACCCCCTCAACAGCACTCACAACCCCGCACCACCCTCACACCGTGACAAACACCCCCTCAACAGCACTCCCACCCCCACACCACCCTCACACCGTCCCACCCCCTCAACAGCACTCCCACCCCCACACCACCCTCACACCGTCCCACCCCCTCAACAGCACTCCCACCCCCGCACCACCCTCACACCGTCCCACCCCCTCAACAGCACTCCCACCCCCGCACCACCCTCACACCGTCCCACCCCCTCAACAGCGCTCCCACCCCCGCACCACCCTCACACCGTCCCACCCCCTCAACAGCGCTCCCACCCCCACACCATCCTCACACCGTCCCACCCCCTCAACAGCACTCCCACCCCCGCACCACCCTCACACCGTCCCACCCCCTCAACAGCGCTCCCACCCCCACACCACCCTCACACCGTCCCACCCCCTCAACAGCACTCACACCCCCGCAGCACCCTCACACCGTGACAAACACCCCTCAACAGCACTCCCACCCCCACACCACCCTCACAGCGTCCCACCCCCTCAACAGCACTCCCACCCCCGCACCACCCTCACACCGTCCCACCCCCTCAACAGCACTCCCACGCCCGCACCACCCTCACACCGTCTCCCCCCATCAACAGCACTCCGACCCCCGCACCACCCTCACACCGTCCCACCCCCTCAACAGCACTCCCACCCCTGCACCACCCTCACACCGTCCCACCCCCTCAACAGCACTCCCACCCCCACACCACCGTCACACCGTCCCACCCCCTCAACAGCACTCCCACCCCCACACCACCCTCACACCGTCCCACCCCCTCAACAGCACTCCCACCCCCACACCACCCTCACACCGTCCCACCCCCTCAACAGCACTCCCACCCCCGCACCACCCTCACACCGTCCCACCCCCTCAACAGCACTCCCACCCCCACACCACCCTCACACCGTCTCACCCCCTCAACAGCACTCTCACCCCCACACCACCCTCACACCGTCTCACCCCCTCAACAGCACTCCCCCCCCCCACACCACCCTCACACCGTCCCACCCCCTCAACAGCACTCCCACCCCCACACCACCCTCACACCGTCTCACCCCCTCTACAGCTCTCCCACCCCCACACCACCCTCACACCACCCCACCCCCTCAACAGCACTCCCACCCCCACATCACCCACACACCGTCCCACCCCCTCAACAGCACTCCCACCCCCACACCACCCTCACACCGTCCCACCCCCTCAACAGCACTCCCACCCCCGCACCACCCTCACACCGTGACAAACACCCCCTCAACAGCACTCCCACCCCCGCACCACCCTCACACCGTCCCACCCCCTCAACAGCACTCCCAGCCCCGCACCACCCTCACTCCGTCCCACCCCCTCAAAGGCACTCCCACCCCCACACCACCCTCACACCGTCACACCCCCTCAAAGGCACTCCCACCCCCACACCACCCTCACAATGTCCCACCCCCTCAAAGGCTCTCCCACCCTCACACCGTCCCACGCCCTCAAAGGCACTCCCACCCTCACACCACCCTCACACCGTCCCACCCCCTCAACATCATTCCCACCCCCGCACCACCCTCACACCGTCCCACCCCCTCAACAGCACTCCCACCCCCGCACTACCCTCACACCGTCCCACCGCCGCAACAGCCCACCCACCCCCGCACCACCCTCACAACGTGTCAAACACCTCCTCAACAGCACTCCCACCCCCACACCACCCTCACACCGTCCCACCCCCTCAACATCATTACCACCCCCGCACCACCCTCACACCGTCCCACCCCCTCAACAGCACTCCCACCCCCGCACCACCCTCACACCGTGACAAACACCCCCTCAACAGCACTCCCACCCCCGCACCACCCTCACACCATCCCACCCCCTCAACAGCACTCCCACCCCCGCACCACCCTCACACCGTCCCACCCCCTCACAGCACTCCCACCCCCACACTACCCTCACACCGTCCCACCCCCTCAACAGCACTCCCACCCCCGCACTACCCTCACACCGTCCCACCCCCGCAACAGCCCACCCACCCCCGCACCACCCTCACAACGTGTCAAACACCTCCTCAACAGCACTCCCACCCCCACGCCACCCTCACACCGTCCCACCCCCTCAACAGCACTCCCACCCTCACACCGTCCCACCCCCTCAACACCGCTCCCACCCCCGCACCTCCCTCACACCGTCCCACCCCCTCAACAGCACTCCCACCCCCGCACCACCCTCACACCATCCCACCCCCTCAACAGCACTCCCAGCCCCGCACCACCCTCACACCGTCCCACCCCCTCAACAGCACTCCCACCCCCAGACCACCCTCACACCGTCCCACCCCCTCAACAGAACTCCCACCCCCGCACCACCCTCACACCGTCCCACCCCCTCAACAGCACACCCACCCCCGCACCACCCTCACAACGTGTCAAACACCTCCTCAACAGCACTCCCACCCCCACACCACCCTCACACCGTCCCACCCCCTCAACAGCACTCCCACCCCCACACCAACCTCACACCGACCATCCCCCTCAACAGCACTCCCACCCTCACACCGTCCCACCCCCTCAACAGCACTCCCACCCCCACACCACCCTCACATCGTCCCACCCCCTCAACAGCACTCCCACCCCTGCACCACCCTCACACCGTCCCACCCCCTCAACAGCACTCCCAGCCCCGCACCACCCTCACACCGTCCCACCCCCTCAACAGCACTCCCACCCCCACACCACCCTCACACCGGCCCACCCCCTCAACAGCACTCACACCCCCGCACCACCCTCACACCGTGACAAACACCCCCTCAACAGCACTCCCACCCCCACACCACCCTCACACCGTCCCACCCCCTCAACAGCACTCCCACCCCCACACCACCCTCACACCGTCCCACCCCCTCAACAGCACTCCCACCCCCGCACCACCCTCACACCGTCCCACCCCCTCAACAGCACTCCCACCCCCGCACCACCCTCACACCGTCCCACCCCCTCAACTGCGCTCCCACCCCCACACCACCCTCACACCGTCCCACCCCCTCAACAGCACTCCCACCCCCGCACCACCCTCACACCGTCCCACCCCATCAACAGCACTCCCACACCCGCACCACCCTCACACCGTCCCCCCCCTCAACAGCACTCCCACCCCCACACCACCCTCACACCGTCCCGCCCCCTCACCAGCACTCCCACCCCCGCGCCACCCTCACACCGTCCCACCCCCTCAACAGCACTCTCACCCCCACACCACCCTCACACCGTCCCACCCCCTCAACAGCACTCCCACCCCCACACGACCCTCACACCGTCCCACCAGCTCAACAGCACTCCCACCCCCACACCACCCTCACACCGTCCCACCCCCTCAACAGTACTCCCACCCTCACACCGTCCCACCCCCTCAACAGCACTCCCACCCCCGCACCACCCTCACACCGTCCCACCCCCTCAACAGCACTCCCAGCCCCGCACCACCCTCACTCCGTCCCACCCCCTCAAAGGCACTCCCACCCCCACACCACCCTCACACCGTCCCACCCCCTCAAAGGCACTCCCACCCCCACACCACCCTCACAATGTCCCACCCCCTCAAAGGCTCTCCCACCCTCACACCGTCCCACGCCCTCAAAGGCACTCCCACCCTCACACCACCCTCACACCGTCCCACCCCCTCAACAGCACTCCCACCCCCGCACCACCCTCACACCGTCCCACCCCCTCAACAGCACTCCCACCCCCGCACTACCCTCACACCGTCCCACCCCCGCAACAGCCCACCCACCCCCGCACCACCCTCACAACGTGTCAAACACCTCCTCAACAGCACTCCCACCCCCACGCCACCCTCACACCGTCCCACCCCCTCAACAGCACTCCCACCCTCACACCGTCCCACCCCCTCAACACCGCTCCCACCCCCGCACCTCCCTCACACCGTCCCACCCCCTCAACAGCACTCCCACCCCCGCACCACCCTCACACCATCCCACCCCCTCAACAGCACTCCCAGCCCCGCACCACCCTCACACCGTCCCACCCCCTCAACAGCACTCCCACCCCCAGACCACCCTCACACCGTCCCACCCCCTCAACAGAACTCCCACCCCCGCACCACCCTCACACCGTCCCACCCCCTCAACAGCACACCCACCCCCGCACCACCCTCACAACGTGTCAAACACCTCCTCAACAGCACTCCCACCCCCACACCACCCTCACACCGTCCCACCCCCTCAACAGCACTCCCACCCCCACACCAACCTCACACCGACCATCCCCCTCAACAGCACTCCCACCCTCACACCGTCCCACCCCCTCAACAGCACTCCCACCCCCACACCACCCTCACATCGTCCCACCCCCTCAACAGCACTCCCACCCCTGCACCACCCTCACACCGTCCCACCCCCTCAACAGCACTCCCAGCCCCGCACCACCCTCACACCGTCCCAACCCCTCAACAGCACTCCCACCCCCACACCACCCTCACACCGGCCCACCCCCTCAACAGCACTCACACCCCCGCACCACCCTCACACCGTGACAAACACCCCCTCAACAGCACTCCCACCCCCACACCACCCTCACACCGTCCCACCCCCTCAACAGCACTCCCACCCCCACACCACCCTCACACCGTCCCACCCCCTCAACAGCACTCCCACCCCCGCACCACCCTCACACCGTCCCACCCCCTCAACAGCACTCCCACCCCCGCACCACCCTCACACCGTCCCACCCCCTCAACAGCACTCCCACCCCCGCACCACCCTCACACCGTCCCACCCCCTCAACTGCGCTCCCACCCCCACACCACCCTCACACCGTCCCACCCCCTCAACAGCACTCCCACCCCCGCACCACCCTCACACCGTCCCACCCCATCAACAGCACTCCCACACCCGCACCACCCTCACACCGTCCCCCCCCTCAACAGCACTCCCACCCCCACACCACCCTCACACCGTCCCGCCCCCTCACCAGCACTCCCACCCCCGCGCCACCCTCACACCGTCCCACCCCCTCAACAGCACTCTCACCCCCACACCACCCTCACACCGTCCCACCCCCTCAACAGCACTCCCACCCCCACACGACCCTCACACCGTCCCACCAGCTCAACAGCACTCCCACCCCCACACCACCCTCACACCGTCCCACCCCCTCAACAGAACTCCCACCCTCACACCGTCCCACCCCCTCAACAGCACTCCCACCCCCGCACCACCCTCACACCGTCCCACCCCCTCAACAGCACTCCCAGCCCCGCACCACCCTCACTCCGTCCCACCCCCTCAAAGGCACTCCCACCCCCACACCACCCTCACACCGTCCCACCCCCTCAAAGGCACTCCCACCCCCACACCACCCTCACAATGTCCCACCCCCTCAAAGGCTCTCCCACCCTCACACCGTCCCACGCCCTCAAAGGCACTCCCACCCTCACACCACCCTCACACCGTCCCACCCCCTCAACATCATTCCCAGCCCCGCTCCACCCTCACACCGTCCCACCCCCTCAACAGCACTCCCACCCCCGCACCACCCTCACACCTGTAGAGGGTGCCATCTCCGCTACTCCACTACTGGGCCGATATCTGGGGTTTGAATATCTGTGTGTGTCTCTCTCCAGCTGGCACTGAAACTTCAGAGGCCAGGGGATGTCGCACTGGGACACTTCCACTGAAGAGAGCACTGATTCAAGCCTGCCGTTTATTCCTAACCGACAGCCTGAGCCTTATATCACACAGATCTCCAGACCCCTACCAATACCCAGGTGATTCTCTCTCCTGCCGGTGGTACAACACCCACCCGGTTCCTACTCCACTAGAGTAGCTTTCCCACGAGAGAGAATAGGACACTGCTGTTTATTTCCTAACCAGCAGTTAGGGGTGCAGAGGTCGAGCCACGAACGAAGAGACCCCTGACTTGACCTCTGCAGCCTGTGACCGTAAGTACTCTGCAGCAGCTTACGAAACTCCCTTGACTTTAATAGTGGTTGAGGCTTTGGGGAAGGGAACCTGTTTTTTGTACCTTGTAATATTGCTAAAACCTGTGTAAGCATAAGAATTTTCGTTGTGTCCGCTATATTACTTTTGAATAGACATAGTGTATTTTAGAGCATAAGATTTTATGGTGTTTCTTCTGTTGATGATTTTGACCTGGGTTTTACAATAAATCTTGATTTGATGCTAATTGGAGTCGTTTAAATTCTTCAATCCTTCACCAGCGATCTCTGACCAAGTCATTGCTAAAATACTCCTCACCTTAATTCCGGGTTCAGGAATCGAGGGTCATCTTGAGCGATTCACTCAGGACAGACTGCTGGTTAGGAAATAAACAGCAGTGTCCTATTCTCTCTCGTGGGAAGGCTACTCTAGTGGAGTAGGAACCGGGTGGGTGTTGTACCACCGGCAAGAGAGAGAATCACCTGGGTATTGGTAGGGGTCTGGAGATCTGTGTGATATAAGGCTCAGGCTGTCGGTTAGGAATAAACGGCAGGCTTGAATCAGTGCTCTCTTCAGTGGAAGTGTCCCAGTGCGACATCCCCTGGCCTCTGAAGTTTCAGTGCCAGCTGGAGAGAGACACACACAGATATTCAAACCCCAGATATCGGCCCAGTAGTGGAGTAGCGGAGATGGCACCCTCTACAATGGCGACCGCGGCAGGAGCCCGGTGGTTTGGAGTATGTGACGTGGCAGAGGGGGTGAGGGAACGAAGCAAAATGGAGGAGAGAATATCCTCATATTTGTGGCAAAAGGTCAACCTCACCAAACCTTGGGTCTCAGAATTGATCAATGCAGAGCAACCGGTAATGGCAGCGGCTGCATGGACAGACAGTAAGGCGCACAAAAAGCACTTGGAGAAGGCAGTTTGGCTGGTTTGCCTGTCTCAGCAGGTAGTCAACGCAGAGCAAAGAATCGAAGAGTTAGAGCAGGAGGCTAGCGCAGCGGAACGACTGCGGGGGGAAGTGGCAGACATGAAACAGGAAAGCGAGTCTAACAGATGTGAGAAGGACTATCTCCACTGCCAGATAGTGGAGGGTAAAGAAAAGGAACGGAGGCTCCAGGAACTCTATGCTCGGAGTACAGAGCAGTGTAGGAAGCTGGAGGGGAAGTTCCGGGACATCCAGGCAGCGTACCGGGTGGCCCGCGAGGAAGTAGGGGACTGTGCCCATGGGCCGTGCCAGGCACGAATAACGGAGTTGGAAGTGACCTTGTCCAAGTTCAGGGGACAGATACACCTGGTAGGTCCAGGGGGGGTCCCAAGGGGCAAGGTGCTCCTCGCAGCGGATGATTCCCCAAAGGCCAAGGGGAATAGACCGCCTCCTGAGGCACCGGGATCGTGTCCGGGTCGGCAGGGGGGGATCGGGCTGCACGTTAAGGGGCACGTCCAAGGGGGGTCGGCAGTGTATCCCCAGGTAGCGGCGTCTCCTATATGGGTAGCTAGCCCGGGAACAGGGGGGCTACCCAACGAGGCAGGAGAGCTGGACAGTGGGGAGGAGGAGCAGGAACCCCAGGTAGGGCAGATGTGCCCTGTCAGGCAAAGGAGGTATGGTCCCCCGGCGGGGATGGCAAATAGGGGACCAATTGAGGGCGACATTATCGTTCCTCATGGGGCATCCGCGCTCAGGGGGATGGTGGCCCACGTTCCCAAACTAACTCAGAAGGGGGACCCATCGCTGCATTTTATGGAGGTAGAACAGGCAGCCCACATCAATGACTGCGACGAAGGGGAGCAAATAAAGATGCTCCTGATAACCCTAGATGCCCAGCTATGCCGGACGGTGACCTCTGGGAATGGGGGAAGACCTGACACCTGGGCGGCAGCACAGACTGCTGTTCTGGAGGCTATGGGTTTGAACCTGGGGAGCCCTTTCATGAGGGTGGGGGAAACCAAACAGCAACCAGGGGAATCTCCCACCATGTTCGCCGACAGACTGTGGACTGTCTATATGGAGGCATGCGGGGTTCCCGCGGATAGACGGAATCTAGGGGAGAGAACCGCCCACTGGCTGAAAACCCTAGTTGCCAATTGCCTCCCCAACGTTAGGGCAAAAGCCGAACACTGGTTCGACCCGCAGACCCCGGCCCTTAACGAGGAAGAGGTCCTCAGGAAACTTACCCTCGCCTATCGCAATGGGGAGAGGGGTGAGGACAAGCCCCTTAAGGGTAAAGTGCACGAAATCGTGCCAGCAGCCCCTAAGAGAGAGTGGAAGCACGAGGGCACCCGGACCTCCGACAAGAAACCGGTATGCTACGGGTGTGGGAAGGCCGGGCATTTCAAGAGGGAATGTAAAAACCCCAACAAACAGGAGAGGGCTCCCGCAGTAGAGAGTCAGACCCCGGTGGCAGGAGCAGCTGCCCCGGGAACCATCGAGATAAGTAAGATCTTAGCCCTTTTGCAAGGCTCAGGACAGGTGGCTATGGCAACGGGCCAGGGGCAGCCCGCCCCCGCACCCAGGGAAGCCTCCGAATGACTAGCCCCTCAGCCACCCACCTTTCTATGCCCACTGGAATATGGCCCGTGCGGGAGACCCTGGGTAAAAATGGAGGTCCAGGATACGGTCGGGAGTTACCTACTGGACACCGGTGCTTCCAGTACTATAGTCCACACGGACAATCCCCGAGCATCCCCTCTGTCTAGCGGGGTACCCTATAGCCTCATTGGTTTTACCGGGAACGAAAAAATGGGCTTTTTCTCTGTTCCCCTGTCTATCAGGTTAGGGGCACTCCAGGCGCACTGGAAATGCGTCCTGATGAGATGGGAACAGGAGGGAAAAGGGATCCTAGGAGCTGATTTCATAGTGGCTCATCAGATCCTGGTGGACCTGAGAAATCACTGCCTGTGGGGTGCAGCAACGGAAGGGACTGAAAGGGAATTGAGAGTAATAGACAGAGCCCAGGAGAAGGGGGCTTTGTGTGTGGTACAGCCAAAGGAAGGGTACGATCTAGAAGCCCTGGAGAGGAATACCCCGGAAGAGTTCAGGGAGTATGTCCGCAAGAATCTGGCTGCTTTTGCCACCCACAAGCATGATTGTGGGAGAGTTACTGGGACAGAGGTCAGGGTAGATGGGGACCCCATGTCCCAGCCCCAGAAACAGTACCGCTTCCCCCGGGAAGCAGAGGCAGACTTGGAGGTGGCCCTAAACTCACTGGTGCGGCAAGGAGTGTTGAGGACAATTGCCACCCATGTAAACTCCCCGCTCTGGCCGGTGAGGAAGCCGGACAACTCCTGGAGGGCCACCGTGGACTACAGAGTCCTGAATAAACACATTCCAGCCTGCGCCCCAACGGTGGCGGCCGTGGCAGACTTGCTAGGAGAAATTCCAGCATCCGCCTCAATTTTTACGGTGCTGGATATTTCAAATGGATTTTGGTCAGTCCCGGTCAGAAGGGAAGACCAATACAAGTTTGCATTTACTTTTAAGGGGCAACAATACACCTGGACCTGTCTCCCGCAGGGATTCCACAACAGCCCGAGCATTTTCCATCAATGTATGGCAGAATGCTTAAAGGGCTTCAGTGAGCCACACAAGCTGGTGCAGTATGTGGATGACATCCTGCTGTTCACCAGTACTAGGGAGGAGCATGGGCCCCTAGTGGACGAGCTGTTGGGGATGTTACACAAAGGAGGGCTGAAAGTTAACCCTAAAAAGGCACAAATCGGGCTAGGAGAGGTGAAGTTCCTGGGGTTAACCCTGAGAGCTGGGGAGAGAGGGATTGACACCGCCAGGAGGCAAACAGTGCAGGAACTCCCAGTCCCCGTAGATGTGAAGGGGATACGGTCCTTTTTAGGAATCACCGGCTACTGCAGGGATTTCATTGAGGACTATGCCACCACAGCAGCGCCTCTGCTTAGGCTGCTGCACAAGGGGGTGGAGTGGGACTGGGACAGCAAATGTGAGACGGCGTTCGTACAACTCAAGCAGGACTTGCAGAAAGCCCCAGCCCTGGGAGCCATTAACCCCCGGGAGGAGTTTTTCCTGGAGGTGGCCGCAGGCAGCGATGGCCTGAGTGCTGTGCTCCTCCAGACCCGACATGGCAAATTGAGGCCGGTGGTGTACTCCTCTCGGGTCCTCACAGACGTGGAGCGGGCATACTCCAACTGCGAGAGGCATCTGCTGGCCACCCACTGGGCAGTAAAGCGGATGCAGGTATTTGTTAGGATGGGCCCCATCACTCTCCTGACACATCACACCCCGACCCAAATGCTGCTGGACGGCCGGATTAAGGACGGCACGGTCAGCAGCGCCAGAATCACCAGGTGGACCCTCCTGCTGTCTCAAATGGCCCTTCAGGTAAAAGGGCTGAATGAGCCACAGCTCGCAGCCAACCTAATATACCCCGGGGAGCCACACCACTGTTCCGTAGAAGGGGTATGGGAGGTAGGGTTCGGACTCCGGGCAGGGCTGCACCCCACAGGGAGGGAGATCTATGTGGATGGGTCCAGTACGGTAGCGGAGGGCGTCAGGCTCACGGGCTGCGGGATCTGGGACCCCGATGCCGACATAGCCCTGGCCCTTAAACTCCCCCATACACTCAGCGCCCAGCAGGCAGAGCTGGCTGCAGTGATGTATGTGGTGACCCACCCCGACCGTTTTCCCACGCCGTATACCATCTGCTCAGATAGCATGTTTACATGCAACTCCTGCACGGAGTACCTGGCTATCTGGTCCCGACGGGGATACACCTCCTCGGATGGAAAACCACTGGCCACAAAACCCCTCCTCGAGAAAATCGTGGCGGCAGTTGGGCAGGGAGAGGACAGGTATATCCTCAAGGTGAAAGCTCACTCCAAAACAGAGCCACGGGGCGAGGGGAACCAGAAAGCAGACGGCCTGGCTCGAGAGGGGGCTAAGAATGGGATAGCGTGGGACCCGTACGAAGAGGGACAAGTAGCGGCCGTTACAAGACAGCCCCAGAGGGGGGATGGGACGAGTTTGGCCCCAGATCTGGCCACTGCCCAGGGACAGGACCCCGAGCTGAAGAAAGTCATAACGGCCATGGGTAGACAGGAAAGGATAGAGGGGCCCTATGGGGGAAAGGACATCACACTGAAGGAGGGCATGCTCTTCAGGGGGGACCAGTGGATAGTGCCTTCCCAGCATCATAGGGAATTTATCGAAATGGCCCATGAAAGCCCCGGAGCGGGACATCCCGGCCCTGAGACCACCTGGCAACGGGTGGAGAGGGTGGGGTGGTGGCCGAGCCTCCGGGAGGATGCTCGCGATTTTTGCGCGAGCTGCCTGGTGTGTGCTACCAATAACCCGGACCCCAAGAAGAGAAAGGTCTCGTTGGGGCACATCCGCAGGGTGGAGGGGCCCTGGCAGTCGATACAGATCGACTATATTGGACCCCTTCCCCCAGCGACGGGGGGTTACAAGTACTGTCTGGTGTTGGTGGATATTTTCACCAAGTGGGTGGAAGCCTTCCCCTGCCGAACAGCCACCGCAGCAGGCACAGCCAGGATACTGGTCAGGGAGGTATTCTCGAGGTGGGGACTCCCACAGTTTGTGGAGTCAGATCAGGGGAGTCACTTCACGGGACAAGTGATGCAAGCGACCCTGAAAGTCCTGGGGATTAAGGCCAAATGGCATGTGGCTTATAACCCTCAATCCTCAGGTCCTGTGGAAAGGTTAAACAGGACCATAAAGGAAAGGATCAGGAAAGAAACAGGCAGCTCGCCCAACCGGTGGGTAGAAATCTTACCCTTAGTTTTAATGGGGATCCGGGCAAGCCAGTCCAGAAGCACAGGGTACTCCCCGCACGAGCTCATGACAGGGAGAGTCATGAGAACCCCGATCCATGTCAGGGTACCTTCCCTGACGGAGGGGCAGCTTAGGGAGGTAAGTCGAGACAAGTTTGCTAAGAAGCTGATGGAGCAGCTAAAGGAAATTAACTGGCAGGCAGCGTTTAATATGGGGACCCAGCACCGGAGGAACAAGCTGCTACTCGAGCCCCACACTACCCAGGAATGGGCCATAGGGGACCAAGTAATGGTCCGGAATTTCGCACGGGTAGGAGCCTTTGAGCCACTGTACGCGGGACCGTACAGTATAGTGGACAAGGCCAGCCCCATGGTTTACGCAGTACAGCTCCCCCGGAAGATTAAATGGTTCCACGTGAATCAGTGCAAACTTTTCTCGCATTGTAGAGGGTGCCATCTCCGCTACTCCACTACTGGGCCGATATCTGGGGTTTGAATATCTGTGTGTGTCTCTCTCCAGCTGGCACTGAAACTTCAGAGGCCAGGGGATGTCGCACTGGGACACTTCCACTGAAGAGAGCACTGATTCAAGCCTGCCGTTTATTCCTAACCGACAGCCTGAGCCTTATATCACACAGATCTCCAGACCCCTACCAATACCCAGGTGATTCTCTCTCCTGCCGGTGGTACAACACCCACCCGGTTCCTACTCCACTAGAGTAGCCTTCCCACGAGAGAGAATAGGACACTGCTGTTTATTTCCTAACCAGCAGTCTGTCCTGAGTGAATCGCTCAAGATGACCCTCGATTCCTGAACCCGGAATTAAGGTGAGGAGTATTTTAGCAATGACTTGGTCAGAGATCGCTGGTGAAGGATTGAAGAATTTAAACGACTCCAATTAGCATCAAATCAAGATTTATTGTAAAACCCAGGTCAAAATCATCAACAGAAGAAACACAATAAAATCTTATGCTCTAAAATACACTATGTCTATTCAAAAGTAATACAGCGGACACAACGAAAATTCTTATGCTTACACAGGTTTTAGCAATATTACAAGGTACAAAAAACAGGTTCCCTTCCCCAAAGCCTCAACCACTATTAAAGTCAAGGGAGTTTCGCAAGCTGCTGCAGAGTACTTACGGTCACAGGCTGCAGAGGTCAAGTCAGGGGTGCAGAGGTCGAGCCACGAACGAAGAGACCCCTACTCGAAAACACAGCCCCTTTTATATAGTTATACCTGGCTTTGTTCTGTGATCGGCCAGCCCCTTTTGCATTGAAAAGGTAAGTTTAAAAGTTCCCGCTGGTCCCGCCCCCTTTGAGCCGGTCAGAGCTGTATGTTTCTGGGTATTCCTTGCAGGTCCGCTTCTTCCAGCTAGGCAGACCTGCGCGATTTGAATTTGGCGCTGGCTCCGCCCCCTTCCTTCAGTGAGTTTCTGCCGGCAGCTTCTGTCAAGCTTGGAGTACCTCCCCCAGGTCCGCCTCCAACTTGGTTTTTCTGCCGGCAGCTTCTGTCAAGCTTGGAGTACCTCCCCCAGGTCCGCCTCCAACTTGGTTTTTTTCAGACCTGCGCGATTTGAATTTGGCGCTGGCTCCGCCCCCTCCTCCCAGTGAGTTTCTGCCGGTAGCTCCTGTCAAGATTGGAGTACCCCCCCAGGTCCGCCTCCAACTTGGTTTTTCTATACCGCTGATTTTCTAGGGGCTTTTCCAGCGCAATATGCTGGACTCAGACAGTCTGATTTCTAGTTTAACGAGGTTAGGCTCTTCTGTGGAGAATTTCAGTGTCTTCCAGCTGCTCCGGAGATGGCTGCTATTCTCACCTCGCTATGTTGATGGAGTGTTAATTGGATTCTGCTCTGGTGGAGGCCAGGTCATTTACATTTGCATGGGGCTATGACCATCCCATTGTCCTGCTTGCATGCAAGCCTCCTGTGTATTCCCGTGCCCCTTTGTCTGTGTCTTGATGTTATCTTGTTGTCTGGCTCCTTCTTCCTTGTAGCTCCTAGGGGGGTGTTTGTAAATATTTATGTGCTTATGTCCCCACTCAGCTCAGCGGGCCAAGCCTGCTGGGAAAACTGGTTCTGTTCCCTTGGCTGGAAAGTCGGTTTACAGTCTCTGAGTTTCTCCAAAAGGGCCGAATTGCCCGAAAACCTTACACACCGTCCCACCCCCTCAACAGCACACCCACCCCCGCACCACCCTCACACCATCCCACCCCCTCAACAGCACTCCCACCCCCGCACCACCCTCACACCATCCCACCCCCTCAACAGCACTCCCACCCCCGCACCACCCTCACACCGTCCCACCCCCTCAACAGCACTCCCACCCCCGCACCACCCTCACACCATCCCACCCCCTCAACAGCACTCCCACCCCCGCACCACCCTCACACCGTCCCACCCCCTCAACAGCACTCCCACCCCCGCACCACCCTCACACCATCCCACCCCCTCAACAGCACTCCCACCCCCACACCACCCTCACACCGTCCCACCCCCTCACAGCACTCCCACCCCCACACTACCCTCACACCGTCCCACCCCCGCAACAGCCCACCCACCCCCGCACTACCCTCACACCGTCCCACCCCCTCAACAGCACTCCCACCCCCGCACTACCCTCACACCGTCCCACCCCCGCAACAGCCCACCCACCCCCGCACCACCCTCACAACGTGTCAAACACCTCCTCAACAGCACTCCCACCCCCACACCACCCTCACACCGTCCCACCCCCTCAACAGCACTCCCACCCCCACACCACCCTCACACCGTCCCACCCCCTCAACACCGCTCCCACCCCCGCAGCTCCCTCACACCGTCCCACCCCCTCAACAGCACTCCCACCCCCGCACCACCCTCACACCATCCCACCCCCTCAACAGCACTCCCAGCCCCGCACCACCCTCACACCGTCCCACCCCCTCAACAGCACTCCCACCCCCAGACCACCCTCACACCGTCCCACCCCCTCAACAGCACACCCACCCCCGCACCACCCTCACAACGTGTCAAACACCTCCTCAACAGCACTCCCACCCCCACACCACCCTCACACCGTCCCACCCCTTCAACAGCACTCCCACCCCCACACCAACCTCACACCGACCATCCCCCTCAACAGCACTCCCACCCTCACACCGTCCCACCCCCTCAACAGCACTCCCACCCCCACACCACCCTCACATCGTCCCACCCCCTCAACAGCACTCCCACCCCTGCACCACCCTCACACCGTCCCACCCCCTCAACAGCACTCCCAGCCCCGCACCACCCTCACACCGTCCCACCCCCTCAACAGCACTCCCACCCCCACACCACCCTCACACCGGCCCACCCCCTCAACAGCACTCACACCCCCGCACCACCCTCACACCGTGACAAACACCCCCTCAACAGCACTCCCACCCCCACACCACCCTCACACCGTCCCACCCCCTCAACAGCACTCCCACCCCCACACCACCCTCACACCGTCCCACCCCCTCAACAGCACTCCCACCCCCGCACCACCCTCACACCGTCCCACCCCCTCAACAGCACTCCCACCCCCGCACCACCCTCACACCGTCCCACCCCCTCAACAGAACTCCCACCCCCGCACCACCCTCACACCGTCCCACCCCCTCAACAGCGCTCCCACCCCCACACCACCCTCACACCGTCCCACCCCCTCAACAGCACTCACACCCCCGCAGCACCCTCACACCGTGACAAACACCCCCTCAACAGCACTCCCACCCCCACACCACCCTCACAGCGTCCCACCCCCTCAACAGCACTCCCACCCCCGCACCACCCTCACACCGTCCCACCCCCTCAACAGCACTCCCACGCCCGCACCACCCTCACACCGTCTCCCCCCATCAACAGCACTCCGACCCCCGCACCACCCTCACACCGTCCCACCCCCTCAACAGCACTCCCACCCCTGCACCACCCTCACACCGTCCCACCCCCTCAACAGCACTCCCACCCCCACACCACCGTCACACCGTCCCACCCCCTCAACAGCACTCCCACCCCCACACCACCCTCACACCGTCCCACCCCCTCAACAGCACTCCCACCCCCACACCACCCTCACACCGTCCCACCCCCTCAACAGCACTCCCACCCCCGCACCACCCTCACACCGTCCCACCCCCTCAACAGCACTCCCACCCCCACACCACCCTCACACAGTCTCACCCCCTCAACAGCACTCTCACCCCCACACCACCCTCACACCGTCTCACCCCCTCAACAGCACTCCCCCCCCCACACCACCCTCACACCGTCCCACCCCCTCAACAGCACTCCCACCCCCACACCACCCTCACACCGTCTCACCCCCTCAACAGCTCTCCCACCCCCACACCACCCTCACACCGCCCCACCCCCTCAACAGCACTCCCACCCCCACATCACCCACACACCGTCCCACCCCCTCAACAGCACTCCCACCCCCACACCACCCTCACACCGTCCCACCCCCTCAACAGCACTCCCACCCCCGCACCACCCTCACACCGTGACAAACACCCCCTCAACAGCACTCCCACCCCCGCACCACCCTCACACCGTCCCACCCCCTCAACAGCACTCCCAGCCCCGCACCACCCTCACTCCGTCCCACCCCCTCAAAGGCACTCCCACCCCCACACCACCCTCACACCGTCACACCCCCTCAAAGGCACTCCCACCCCCACACCACCCTCACAATGTCCCACCCCCTCAAAGGCTCTCCCACCCTCACACCGTCCCACGCCCTCAAAGGCACTCCCACCCTCACACCACCCTCACACCGTCCCACCCCCTCAACATCATTCCCACCCCCGCACCACCCTCACACCGTCCCACCCCCTCAACAGCACTCCCACCCCCGCACTACCCTCACACCGTCCCACCCCCGCAACAGCCCACCCACCCCCGCACCACCCTCACAACGTGTCAAACACCTCCTCAACAGCACTCCCACCCCCACACCACCCTCACACCGTCCCACCCCCTCAACAGCACTCCCACCCTCACACCGTCCCACCCCCTCAACAGCGCTCCCACCCCCGCACCTCCCTCACACCGTCCCACCCCCTCAACAGCACTCCCACCCCCGCACCACCCTCACACCGTGACAAACACCCCCTCAACAGCACTCCCACCCCCGCACCACCCTCACACCATCCCACCCCCTCAACAGCACTCCCAGCCCCGCACCACCCTCACACCGTCCCACCCCCTCAACAGCACTCCCACCCCCAGACCACCCTCACACCGTCCCACCCCCTCAACAGAACTCCCACCCCCGCACCACCCTCACACCGTCCCACCCCCTCAACAGCACACCCACCCCCACACCAACCTCACACCGACCATCCCCCTCAACAGCACTCCCACCCTCACACCGTCCCACCCCCTCAACAGCACTCCCACCCCCACACCACCCTCACACCGTCCCACCCCCTCAACAGCACTCCCACCCCCACACCAACCTCACACCGACCATCTCCCTCAACAGCACTCCCACCCTCACACCGTCCCACCCCCTCAACAGCACTCCCACCCCCACACCACCCTCACATCGTCCCACCCCCTCAACAGCACTCCCACCCCTGCACCACCCTCACACCGTCCCACCCCCTCAACAGCACTCCCACCCCCGCACCACCCTCACACCGTGACAAACACCCCCTCAACAGCACTCCCACCCCCACACCAGCCTCACACCGCCCCACCCCCTCAACAGCACTCCCACCCCCACACCACCCTCACACCATCCCACCCGCCCAACAGCACTCCCACCCCCACACCAACCTCACACCGTCCCACCCCCTCAACAGCACTCCCACCCCCACACCACCCTCACACCGTCCCACACCCTCAACAGCACTCCCACCCCCACACCAACCTCACACCGTCCCACCCCCTCAACAGCACTCCCACCCCCACACCACCCTCACACCGTCCCACCCCCTCAACAGCACTCCCACCCCCACACCACCCTCACACCGTCCCACACCCTCAACAGCACTCCCACCCCCTCACCAACCTCACACCGTCCCACCCCCTCAACAGCACTCTCACCCCCACACCACCCTCACACCTTCCCACCCCCTCAACAGCACTCCCACCCCCACACCAACCTCACACCGTCCCACCCCCTCAACAGCACTCTCACCCCCACACCAACCTCACACCTTCCCACCCCCTCAACAGCACTCCCACCCCCACACCAACCTCACACCTTCCCACCCCCTCAACAGCACTCCCACCCCCACACCACCCTCACACCGTCCCCCCCCTCAACAGCACTCCCACCCCCACACCACCCTCACACCGTCCCGCCCCCTCACCAGCACTCCCACCCCCGCGCCACCCTCACACCGTCCCACCCCCTCAACAACACTCCCACCCCCGCACCACCCTCACACCGTCCCACCCCCTCAACAGCACTCCCACCCCCACACCACCCTCACACCGTCTCACCCCCTCAACAGCACTCTCACCCCCACACCACCCTCACACCGTCTCACCCCCTCAACAGCACTCCCCCCCCCACACCACCCTCACACCGTCCCACCCCCTCAACAGCACTCCCACCCCCACACCACCCTCACACCGTCTCACCCCCTCAACAGCTCTCCCACCCCCACACCACCCTCACACCGCCCCACCCCCTCAACAGCACTCCCACCCCCACATCACCCACACACCGTCCCACCCCCTCAACAGCACTCCCACCCCCACACCACCCTCACACCGTCCCACCCCCTCAACAGCACTCCCACCCCCGCACCACCCTCACACCGTCCCACCCCCTCAACAGCACTCCCAGCCCCGCACCACCCTCACTCCGTCCCACCCCCTCAAAGGCACTCCCACCCCCACACCACCCTCACACCGTCACACCCCCTCAAAGGCACTCCCACCCCCACACCACCCTCACAATGTCCCACCCCCTCAAAGGCTCTCCCACCCTCACACCGTCCCACGCCCTCAAAGGCACTCCCACCCTCACACCACCCTCACACCGTCCCACCCCCTCAACATCATTCCCACCCCCGCACCACCCTCACACCGCCCAACCCCCTCAACAGCACTCCCACCCCCACATCACCCACACACCGTCCCACCCCCTCAACAGCACTCCCACCCCCACACCACCCTCACACCGTCCCACCCCCTCAACAGCACTCCCACCCCCGCACCACCCTCACACCGTCCCACCCCCTCAACAGCACTCCCAGCCCCGCACCACCCTCACTCCGTCCCACCCCCTCAAAGGCACTCCCACCCCCACACCACCCTCACACCGTCACACCCCCTCAAAGGCACTCCCACCCCCACACCACCCTCACAATGTCCCACCCCCTCAAAGGCTCTCCCACCCTCACACCGTCCCACGCCCTCAAAGGCACTCCCACCCTCACACCACCCTCACACCGTCCCACCCCCTCAACATCATTCCCACCCCCGCACCACCCTCACACCGTCCCACCCCCTCAACAGCACTCCCACCCCCGCACTACCCTCACACCGTCCCACCCCCGCAACAGCCCACCCACCCCCGCACCACCCTCACAACGTGTCAAACACCTCCTCAACAGCACTCCCACCCCCACACCACCCTCACACCGTCCCACCCCCTCAACAGCACTCCCACCCTCACACCGTCCCACCCCCTCAACAGCGCTCCCACCCCCGCACCTCCCTCACACCGTCCCACCCCCTCAACAGCACTCCCACCCCCGCACCACCCTCACACCGTGACAAACACCCCCTCAACAGCACTCCCACCCCCGCACCACCCTCACACCATCCCACCCCCTCAACAGCACTCCCAGCCCCGCACCACCCTCACACCGTCCCACCCCCTCAACAGCACTCCCACCCCCAGACCACCCTCACACCGTCCCACCCCCTCAACAGAACTCCCACCCCCGCACCACCCTCACACCGTCCCACCCCCTCAACAGCACACCCACCCCCACACCAACCTCACACCGACCATCCCCCTCAACAGCACTCCCACCCTCACACCGTCCCACCCCCTCAACAGCACTCCCACCCCCACACCACCCTCACAACGTGTCAAACACCTCCTCAACAGCACTCCCACCCCCACACCACCCTCACACCGTCCCACCCCCTCAACAGCACTCCCACCCCCACACCAACCTCACACCGACCATCTCCCTCAACAGCACTCCCACCCTCACACCGTCCCACCCCCTCAACAGCACTCCCACCCCCACACCACCCTCACATCGTCCCACCCCCTCAACAGCACTCCCACCCCTGCACCACCCTCACACCGTCCCACCCCCTCAACAGCACTCCCACCCCCGCACCACCCTCACACCGTGAAAAACACCCCCTCAACAGCACTCCCACCCCCACACCAGCCTCACACCGCCCCACCCCCTCAACAGCACTCCCACCCCCACACCACCCTCACACCATCCCACCCGCCCAACAGCACTCCCACCCCCACACCAACCTCACACCGTCCCACCCCCTCAACAGCACACCCACCCCCACACCACCCTCACACCGTCCCACCCCCTCAACAGCACTCCCACCCCCACACCACACTCACACCGTCCCACACCCTCAACAGCACTCCCACCCCCTCACCAACCTCACACCGTCCCACCCCCTCAACAGCACTCTCACCCCCACACCACCCTCACACCTTCCCACCCCCTCAACAGCACTCCCACCCCCACACCAACCTCACACCGTCCCACCCCCTCAACAGCACTCTCACCCCCACACCAACCTCACACCTTCCCACCCCCTCAACAGCACTCCCACCCCCACACCAACCTCACACCGTCCCACCCCCTCAACAGCACTCTCACCCCCACACCACCCTCACACCTTCCCACCCCCTCAACAGCACTCCCACCCCCACACCACCCTCACACCGTCCCACCCCCTCAACAGCACTCCCACCCCCGCACCACCCTCACACCGTCCCACCCCATCAACAGCACTCCCACACCCGCACCACCCTCACACCGTCCCCCCCCTCAACAGCACTCCCACCCCCACACCACCCTCACACCGTCCCGCCCCCTCACCAGCACTCCCACCCCCGCGCCACCCTCACACCGTCCCACCCCCTCAACAACACTCCCACCCCCGCACCACCCTCACACCGTCCCACCCCCTCAACAGCACTCCCACCCCCACACCACCCTCACACCGTCTCACCCCCTCAACAGCACTCTCACCCCCACACCACCCTCACACCGTCTCACCCCCTCAACAGCACTCCCCCCCCCACACCACCCTCACACCGTCCCACCCCCTCAACAGCACTCCCACCCCCACACCACCCTCACACCGTCTCACCCCCTCAACAGCTCTCCCACCCCCACACCACCCTCACACCGCCCCACCCCCTCAACAGCACTCCCACCCCCACATCACCCACACACCGTCCCACCCCCTCAACAGCACTCCCACCCCCACACCACCCTCACACCGTCCCACCCCCTCAACAGCACTCCCACCCCCGCACCACCCTCACACCGTCCCACTCCCTCAACAGCACTCCCAGCCCCGCACCACCCTCACTCCGTCCCACCCCCTCAAAGGCACTCCCACCCCCACACCACCCTCACACCGTCACACCCCCTCAAAGGCACTCCCACCCCCACACCACCCTCACAATGTCCCACCCCCTCAAAGGCTCTCCCACCCTCACACCGTCCCACGCCCTCAAAGGCACTCCCACCCTCACACCACCCTCACACCGTCCCACCCCCTCAACATCATTCCCACCCCCGCACCACCCTCACACCGCCCCACCCCCTCAACAGCACTCCCACCCCCACATCACCCACACACCGTCCCACCCCCTCAACAGCACTCCCACCCCCACACCACCCTCACACCGTCCCACCCCCTCAACAGCACTCCCACCCCCGCACCACCCTCACACCGTCCCACCCCCTCAACAGCACTCCCAGCCCCGCACCACCCTCACGCCGTCCCACCCCCTCAAAGGCACTCCCACCCCCACACCACCCTCACACCGTCACACCCCCTCAAAGGTACTCCCACCCCCACACCACCCTCACAATGTCCCACCCCCTCAAAGGCTCTCCCACCCTCACACCGTCCCACGCCCTCAAAGGCACTCCCACCCTCACACCACCCTCACACCGTCCCACCCCCTCAACATCATTCCCACCCCCGCACCACCCTCACACCGTCCCACCCCCTCAACAGCACTCCCACCCCCGCACTACCCTCACACCGTCCCACCCCCGCAACAGCCCACCCACCCCCGCACCACCCTCACAACGTGTCAAACACCTCCTCAACAGCACTCCCACCCCCACACCACCCTCACACCGTTCCACCCCCTCAACAGCACTCCCACCCTCACACCGTTCCACCCCCTCAACAGCGCTCCCACCCCCGCACCTCCCTCACACCGTCCCACCCCCTCAACAGCACTCCCACCCCCGAACCACCCTCACACCGTGACAAACACCCCCTCAACAGCACTCCCACCCCCGCACCACCCTCACACCATCCCACCCCCTCAACAGCACTCCCAGCCCCGCTCCACCCTCACACCGTCCCACCCCCTCAACAGCACTCCCACCCCCAGACCACCCTCACACCGTCCCACCCCCTCAACAGAACTCCCACCCCCGCACCACCCTCACACCGTCCCACCCCCTCAACAGCACACCCACCCCCACACCAACCTCACACCGACCATCCCCCTCAACAGCACTCCCACCCTCACACCGTCCCACCCCCTCAACAGCACTCCCACCCCCACACCACCCTCACAACGTGTCAAACACCTCCTCAACAGCACTCCCACCCCCACACCACCCTCACACCGTCCCACCCCCTCAACAGCACTCCCACCCCCACACCAACCTCACACCGACCATCTCCCTCAACAGCACTCCCACCCTCACACCGTCCCACCCCCTCAACAGCACTCCCACCCCCACACCACCCTCACATCGTCCCACCCCCTCAACAGCACTCCCACCCCTGCACCACCCTCACACCGTCCCACCCCCTCAACAGCACTCCCACCCCCGCACCACCCTCACACCGTGACAAACACCCCCTCAACAGCACTCCCACCCCCACACCAGCCTCACACCGCCCCACCCCCTCAACAGCACTCCCACCCCCACACCACCCTCACACCATCCCACCCGCCCAACAGCACTCCCACCCCCACACCAACCTCACACCGTCCCACCCCCTCAACAGCACTCACACCCCCCACCACCCTCACACTGTGTCGAGCACCCCCTCAACAGCACTCTCACCCCCGCACCACCTTCACACCGTCCCACCCCCTCAACAGCACTCCCACCCCCACACCACCCTCACACCGTCCCACCCCCTCAACAGCACTCCCACCCTCACACCGTCCCACCCCCTCAACAGCACTCCCACCCCCACACCACCCTCACACCGTCCCACCCCCTCAACAGCACTCCCACCCTCACACCGTCCCACCCCCTCAACAGCACTCCCACCCCCACACCACCCTCGCACCGTCCCACCCCCTCAACAGCACACCCACCCGCACACCACCCTCGCACCGTCCCACCCCCTCAACAGCACTCCCACCCCCACACCACCCTCACACCGTCCCACCCCCTCAACAGCACTCCTTCCTCCGCCCCACCCTCACACCGTGTCAAACACCCCCTCAACAGCACTCCCACCCTCAAACCGTCCCACCCCCTCAACAGCACTCCCACCCCCACACCACCCTCACACCGACCATCCCCCTCAACAGCACTCCCACACCCGCACCACCCTCACACCGTGTCAAATACCCCCTCAACAGCACTCCCACCCCCACACCACCCTCACACCGTCCCACCCCCTCAACAGCACTCCCACCCTCACACCGTCCCACCCCCTCAACAGCACTCTCACCCCCACACCACCCTCACACCGTCCCACCCCCTCAACAGCACTCCTTCCTCCGCCCCACCCTCACACCGTGTCAAACACCCCCTCAACAGCACTCCCACCCTCACACCGACCCACCCCCTCAACAGCACTCCCACCCCCACACCACCCTCACACCGTCCCACCCCCTCAACAGCACTCCCACCCCCACACCACCCTCACACCGTGTCACCCCCTCAACAGCACTCCCACCCTCACACCGACCCACCCCCTCAACAGCACTCCCACCCCCACACCACCCTCACACTGTCCCACCCCCTCAAAGGCACTCCCACCCTCACACCACCCTCACACCGTCCCACCCCCTCAACAGCACTCCCACCCCCGCACCACCCTCACACCGTGACAAACACCCCCTCAACAGCACTACCACCCCCGCACCACCCTCACACCATCCCACCCCCTCAACAGCACTCCCACCCCCGCACCACCCTCACACCGTCCCACCCCCTCAACAGCACTCCCACCCCCACACCACCCTCACACCGTCCCACCCCCTCAACAGCACTCCCACCCCAGCACCTCCCTCACACCGTCCCACCCCCTCAACAGCACTCCCACCCCCACACCACCCTCACACCGTGACAAACACCCCCTCAACAGCACTCCCACCCCCGCACCACCCTCACACCGTGACAAACACCCCCTCAACAGCACTCCCACCCCCGCACCACCCTCACACCATCCCACCCCCTCAACAGCACTCGCACCCCCGCACCACCCTCACACCGTCGCACCCCCTCAACAGCACTCCCACCCCCACACCACCCTCACACCGTCCCACCCCCTCAACAGCACTCCCACCCCCACACCACCCTCACACCGTCCCACCCCCTCAACAGCACTCCCACCCCCTCACCAACCTCACACCGTCCCACCCCCTCAACAGCACTCTCACCCCCACACCACCCTCACACCGTCCCCCCCCCACAACAGCACTCCCACCCCCGCACCACCCTCACACCGTCCCACCCCCTCAACAGCACTCCCACCCCCACACCACCCTCACACCCTCCCACACACTCAAAGGCACTCCCACCCTCACACCACTCTCACACCGTCCCACCCCCTCAACAGCACTCTCACCCCCGCACCACCCTCACACCGTCCCCCCCCTCAACAGCTCTCCCACCCGCACACCACCCTCACACCGTCCCCCCCTCAACAGTACTCCCACCCCCACACCACCCTCACACCATCCCACCCCCTCAACAGCACTCCCACCCCCACACCACCCTCACACCGTCCCACACCACCCTCACACCGTCCCACCCCCTCAACAGCACTCCCACCCCCACACCACCCTCACACCGTGACAAACAGCCCCTCAACAGCACTCCCACCCCCGCACCACCCTCACACCGTCCCAGCCCCTCAAAAGCACTCCCACCCTCACACCGTCCCACCCCCTCAACAGCACTCCCACCCCCACACGACCCTCACACCGTCCCACCCCCTCAACAGCACTCCCACCCCCACACCGTCCCGCACCCTCAACATCACTCCCACCCCCACACGACCCTCACACCGTCCCACCCCCTCACCAGCATTCTCACCCCCACACCACCCTCACAACGTCCCACCCCCTCAACAGCACTCCCACCCCCACACCACCCTCACACCGTCCCACACCCTCAACAGCACTCCCACCCCCACACGACCCTCCCACCGTCCCACACCCTCAACAGCACTCCCACCCCCACACCACCCTCACACCGTCCCCCCCTTCAACTGCACTCCCACCCCCACACCTCCCTCACACCGTCCCCCCCCTCAACAGCACTCCCACCCCCACACCACCCTCACACTGTCCCCCCCCTCAACAGCACTCCCACCCCCACACCTCCCTCACACCGTCCCCCCCTCAACAGCACTCCCAACCCACACCACCCTCACACCGTACCACCCCCTCAACAGCACTCCCACCCCCGCACCACCCTCACACCGTGCACCCCTCAACAGCACTCCCACCCCCACACCACCCTCACACCGTCCCACCCCCTCAACAGCACTCCCACCCCCACACCACCCTCACACCGTCCAACCCCCTCAACAGCACTCCCACCCCCACACCACCCTCACACCGTCCCACCCCCTCAACAGCTCGCCCACCCCCACACCACCCTCACACCGTCCCACCCCCTCAACAGCACTCCCACCCCCACACCACCCTCACACCGTCCCACCACCTCAACAGCACTCCGACCCCCGCACCACCCTCACACCGTCCCACCCCCTCAACCGCACTCCCACCCCCACACCACCCTCACACCGTCCAACCCCCTCAACAGCACTCCCACCCCCACACCACCCTCACACCGTCCCCCCCCCCACAACAGCACTCCCACCCCCGCACCACCCTCACACCGTCCCACCCCCTCAACAGCACTCCCACCCCCACACCACCCTCACACCCTCCCACACACTCAAAGGCACTCCCACCCCCGCACCACCCTCACACCGTCCCACCCCCTCAACAGCACTCTCACCCCCGCACCACCCTCACACCCAACCCCCCTCAACAGCTCTCCCACCCGCACACCACCCTCACACCGTCCCCCCCCTCAACAGTACTCCCACCCCCACACCACCCTCACACCATCCCACCCCCTCAACAGCACTCCCACCCCCACACCACCCTCACACCGTCCCACCCCCTCAACAGCACTCCCACCCGCACACCACCCTCACACCGTCCCCCCCCTCAACAGTACTCCCACCCCCACACCACCCTCACACCATCCCACCCCCTCAACAGCACTCCCACCCCCACACCACCCTCACACCGTCCCACCCCCTCAACAGCACTCCCACCCCCGCACCACCCTCACACCGTCCCAGCCCCTCAAAAGCACTCCCACCCTCACACCGTCCCACCCCCTCAACAGCACTCCCACCCCCACACGACCCTCACACCGTCCCAAACCCTCAACATCACTCCCACCCCCACACGACCCTCACACCGTCCCACGCCCTCACCAGCATTCTCACCCCCACACCACCCTCACAACGTCCCACCCCCTCAACAGCACTCCCACCCCCACACCACCCTCACACCGTCCCCCCCCTCAACTGCACTCCCACCCCCACACCTCCCTCACACCGTCCCCCCCCTCAACAGCACTCCCACCCCCACACCACCCTCACACTGTCCCCCCCCTCAACAGCACTCCCACCCCCACACCTCCCTCACACCGTTCCCCCCTCAACAGCACTCCCACCCCCACACCACCCTCACACCGTCCCACCCCCTCAACAGCACTCCCACCCCCGCACCACCCTCACACCGTGCCCCCCTCAACAGCACTCACACCCCCACACCACCCTCACATCGTCCCACCCCCTCAACAGCACTCCCACCCCCACACCACCCTCACACCGTCCCACACCCTCAACAGCACTCCCACCCCCGCACCACCCTCACACCGTCCCACCCCCTCAACAGCACTCCCACCCCCACACCACCCTCACACCGTGACAAACAGCCCCTCAGCAGCACTCCCACCCCCGCACCACCCTCACACCGTCCCACCACCTCAACAGCACTCCCACCCCCGCACCACCCTCACACCGTCCCACCCCCTCAACAGCACTCCCACCCCCGCACCACCCTCACACCGTCCCACCCCCTCAACAGCGCTCCCACCCCCGCACCACCCTCACACCGTCCCATCCCCTCAACAGCGCTCCCACCCCCGCACCACCCTCACACCGTCCCACCCCCTCAACAGCACTCCCACCACCGCACCACCCTCACACCGTCCCACCCCCTCAACAGCACTCCCACCCCCGCACCACCCTCACACCGTCCCACCCCCTCAACAGCACTCCCACCCCCGCACCACCCTCACACCGTCCCACCCCCTCAACAGCACTCCCACCACCGCACCACCCTCACACCGTCCCAGCCCCTCAAAAGCACTACCACCCTCACACCGTCCCACCCCCTCAACAGCACTCCCACCCCCACACGACCCTCACACCGTCCCACCCCCTCACCAGCATTCTCACCCCCACACCACCCTCACACCGTCCCACCCCCTCAACAGCACTCCCACCCCCACACGACCCTCCCACCGTCCCACACCCTCAACAGCACTCCCACCCCCACACCACCCTCACACCGTCCCACACCCTCAACAGCACTCCCACCCCCACACCACCCTCACACCGTCCCCCCCCTCAACTGCACTCCCACCCCCACACCTCCCTCACACCGTCCCCCCCCTCAACAGCACTCCCACCCCCACACCACCCTCACACTGTCCCCCCCCCTCAACAGCACTCCCACCCCCACACCTCCCTCACACCGTCCCCCCCTCAACAGCACTCCCACCCCCACACCACCCTCACACCGTCCCACCCCCTCAACAGCACTCCCACCCCGCACCACCCTCACACCGTGCCCCCCTCAACAGCACTCACACCCCCACACCACCCTCACACCGTCCCACCCCCTCAACAGCTCGCCCACCCCCACACCACCCTCACACCGTCCCACCCCCTCAACAGCACTCCCACCCCCACACCACCCTCACACCGTGACAAACAGCCCCTCAACAGCACTCCCACCCCCACACCACCCTCACACCGTCCCACCATCTCAACAGCAATCCCACCCCCACACCACCCTCACACCATCCCACCCCCTCAACAGCACTCCCACCCCCACACCACCCTCACACCGTCCCACCACCTCAACAGCACTCCCACCCCCGCACCACCCTCACACCGTCCCACCACCTCAACAGCACTCCCACCCCCACACCACCCTCACACCGTCCCACCCTCTCAACAGCACTCCGACCCCCGCACCACCCTCACACCGTCCCACCCCCTCAACAGCACTCCCACCCCCGCACCACCCTCACACCGTCCCACCCCCTCAACAGCACTCCCACCCCCACACCACCCTCACACCGACCCACCCCCTCAACAGCACTCCCATCCCCACACCACCCCACCCGCCCAACAGCACTCCCACCCCCACACCAACCTCACACCGTCCCACCCCCTCAACAGCACTCACACCCCCCACCACCCTCACACTGTGTCGAGCACCCCCTCAACAGCACTCTCACCCCCGCACCACCTTCACACCGTCCCACCCCCTCAACAGCACTCCCACCCCCACACCACCCTCACACCGTCCCACCCCCTCAACAGCACTCCCACCCTCACACCAACCTCACACCGTCCCACCCTCTCAACAGCTCTCCCACCCCCACACCACCCTCACACCGTCCCACCCCCTCAACAGCACTCCCACCCCAACACCACCCTCACACCGTCCCACCCCCTCAACAGCACTCCCACCCCCACACCACCCTCGCACCGTCCCACCCCCTCAACAGCACTCCCACCCCCACACCACCCTCACACCGTCCCACCCCCTCAACAGCACTCCCACCCCCACACCACCCTCACACCGTCCCACCCCCTCAACAGCACTCCCACCCTCACACCGTCCCACCCCCTCAACAGCACTCCCACCCCCACACCACCCTCACACCGTCCCACCCCCTCAACAGGACTCCCACCCCCACATCACCCACACACCGTCCCACCCCCTCAACAGCACTCCCACCCTCACACCGTCCCACCCCCTCAACAGCACTCCCACCCCCACACCACCCTCACACCGTCCCACCCCCTCAACAGCACTCCCACCCTCACACCGTCCCACCCCCTCAACAGCACTCCCACCCCCACACCACCCTCACACCGTCCCACCCCCTCAACAGCACTCCCACCCCCGCACCACCCTCACACCGTCCCACCCCCTCAACAGCACTCCCACCCTCACACCGACCCACCCCCTCAACAGCACTCCCACCCCCACACCACCCTCACACTGTCCCACCCCCTCAAAGGCTCTCCCACCCTCACACCGTCCCACCCCCTCAAAGGCACTCCCACCCTCACACCACCCTCACACCGTCCCACCCCCTCAACAGCATTCCCACCCCCACACCACCCTCACACCATCCCACCCCCTCAACAGCACTCCCACCCCCGCACCACCCTCACACCATCCCACCCCCTCAACAGCACTCCCACCCCCGCACCACCCTCACACCGTCCCACCCCCTCAACAGCACACCCACCCCCACACCACCCTCACATCGTCCCACCCCCTCAACAGCACTCCCACCCTCACACCGTCCCACCCCCTCAACAGCCCTCCCACCCCCGCACCTCCCTCACACCGACCCACCCCCTCAACAGCACTCCCACCCCCGCACCACCCTCACACCGTGACAAACACCCCCTCAACAGCACTCCCACCCCCGCACCACCCTCACACCATCCCACCCCCTCAACAGCACTCGCACCCCCGCACCACCCTCACACCGTCCCACCCCCTCAACAGCACTCCCACCCCCACACCACCCTCACACCGTCCCACCCCCTCAACAGCACTCCCACCCCCGCACCACCCTCACACCGTCCCACCCCCTCAACAGCACTCCCACCCCCACACCACCCTCACACCGTCCCACCCCCTCAACAGCACTCCCACCCCCTCACCAACCTCACACCGTCCCACCCCCTCAACAGCACTCTCACCCCCACACCACCCTCACACCGTCCCCCCCAAAACAGCACTCCCACCCCCGCACCACCCTCACACCGTCCCACCCCCTCAACAACACTCCCACACCCACACCACCCTCACACCCTCCCACACACTCAAAGGCACTCCCACCCTCACACCACTCTCACACCGTCCCACCCCCTCAACAGCACTCTCACCCCCGCACCACCCTCACACCGTCCCCACCCTCAACAGCTCTCCCACCCGCACACCACCCTCACACCATCCCACCCCCTCAACAGCACTCCCACCCCCGCACCACCCTCACACCGTCCCACCCCCTCAACAGCACTCCCACCCCAGCACCTCCCTCACACCGTCCCACCCCCTCAACAGCACTCGCACCCCCACACCACCCTCACACCGTCCCACCCCCTCAACAGCACTCCCACCCCCACACCACCCTCACACCGTCCCACCCCCTCAACAGCACTCCCACCCCCGCACCACCCTCACACCATCCCACCCCCTCAACAGCACTCCCACCCCCGCACCACCCTCACACCGTCCCACCCCCTCAACAGCACTCCCACCCCCGCACCACCCTCACACCGTCCCACCCCCTCAACAGCACTCCCACCCCCACACCACCCTCACACCGTGACAAACAGCCCCTCAACAGCACTCCCACCCCCGCACCACCCTCACACCGTCCCACCACCTCAACAGCACTCCCACCCCCGCACCACCCTCACACCGTCCCACCCCCTCAACAGCACTCCCACCCCCGCACCACCCTCACACCGTCCCACCCCCTCAACAGCGCTCCCACCCCCGCACCACCCTCACACCGTCCCACCCCCTCAACAGCACTCCCACCACCGCACCACCCTCACACCGTCCCACCCCCTCAACAGCACTCCCACCCCCGCACCACCCTCACACCGTCCCACCCCCTCAACAGCACTCCCACCCCCGCACCACCCTCACACCGTCCCACCCCCTCAACAGCACTCCCACCACCGCACCACCCTCACACCGTCCCAGCCCCTCAAAAGCACTACCACCCTCACACCGTCCCACCCCCTCAACAGCACTCCCACCCCCACACGACCCTCACACCGTCCCACCCCCTCACCAGCATTCTCACCCCCACACCACCCTCACACCGTCCCACCCCCTCAACAGCACTCCCACCCCCACACGACCCTCCCACCGTCCCACACCCTCAACAGCACTCCCACCCCCACACCACCCTCACACAGTCCCACACCCTCAACAGCACTCCCACCCCCACACCACCCTCATACCGTCCCCCCCTCAACTGCACTCCCACCCCCACACCTCCCTCACACCGTCCCCCCCCTCAACAGCACTCCCACCCCCACACCACCCTCACACTGTCCCCCCCCCTCAACAGCACTCCCACCCCCACACCTCCCTCACACCGTCCACCCCTCAACAGCACTCCCACCCCCACACCACCCTCACACCGTCCCACCCCCTCAACAGCACTCCCACCCCCGCACCACCCTCACACCGTGCCCCCCTCAACAGCACTCACACCCCCACACCACCCTCACACCGTCCCACCCCCTCAACAGCTCGCCCACCCCCACACCACCCTCACACCGTCCCACCCCCTCAACAGCACTCCCACCCCCACACCACCCTCACACCGTGACAAACAGCCCCTCAACAGCACTCCCACCCCCACACCACCCTCACACCGTCCCACCATGTCAACAGCAATCCCACCCCCACACCACCCTCACACCATCCCACCCCCTCAACAGCACTCCCACCCCCACACCACCCTCACACCGTCCCACCACCTCAACAGCACTCCCACCCCCGCACCACCCTCACACCGTCCCACCACCTCAACAGCACTCCCACCCCCACACCACCCTCACACCGTCCCACCCTCTCAACAGCACTCCGACCCCCGCACCACCCTCACACCGTCCCACCCCCTCAACAGCACTCCCACCCCCGCACCACCCTCACACCGTCCCACCCCCTCAACAGCACTCCCACCCCCACACCACCCTCACACCGACCCACCCCCTCAACAGCACTCCCACCCCCACACCACCCCACCCGCCCAACAGCACTCCCACCCCCACACCAACCTCACACCGTCCCACCCCCTCAACAGCACTCACACCCCCCACCACCCTCACACTGTGTCGAGCACCCCCTCAACAGCACTCTCACCCCCGCACCACCTTCACACCGTCCCACCCCCTCAACAGCACTCCCACCCCCACACCACCCTCACACCGTCCCACCCCCTCAACAGCACTCCCACCCCCACACCCCCCTCACACCGTCCCACCCCCTCAACAGCACTCCCACCCCCGCACCACCCTCACACCGTCCCACCCCCTCAACAGCACTCCCACACCCGCACCACCCTCACACCGTGTCAAATACCCCCTCAACAGCACTCCCACCCCCACACCACCCTCACACCGTGTCAAATACCCCCTCAACAGCACTCCCACCCTCACACCGTCCCACCCCCTCAACAGCACTCTCACCCCCACACCACCCTCACACTGTCCCACACCCTCAACAGCACTCCCACCCCCACACCACCCTCACACCGTCCCACCACCTCAACAGCACTCCCACCCCCGCACCACCCTCACACCGTGCCACCCCCTCAACAGCACTCCCACCCCCGCACCACCCTCACACCGTCCCACCCCCTCAACAGCGCTCCCACCCCCGCACCACCCTCACACCGTCCCACCCCCTCAACAGCGCTCCCACCCCCGCACCACCCTCACACCGTCCCACCCCCTCAACAGCACTCCCACCACCGCACCACCCTCACACCGTCCCACCCCCTCAACAGCACTCCCACACCCGCACCACCCTCACACCGTCCCACCCCCTCAACAGCACTCCCACCCCCGCACCACCCTCACACCGTCCCACCCCCTCAACAGCACTCCCACCACCGCACCACCCTCACACCGTCCCAGCCCCTCAAAAGCACTACCACCCTCACACCGTCCCACCCCCTCAACAGCACTCCCACCCCCACACGACCCTCACACCGTCCCACCCCCTCACCAGCATTCTCACCCCCACACCACCCTCACACCGTCCCACCCCCTCAACAGCACTCCCACCCCCACACGACCCTCCCACCGTCCCACACCCTCAACAGCACTCCCACCCCCACACCACCCTCACACCGTCCCACACCCTCAACAGCACTCCCACCCCCACACCACCCTCACACCGTCCCCCCCCTCAACTGCACTCCCACCCCCACACCTCCCTCACACCGTCCCCCCCCTCAACAGCACTCCCACCCCCACACCACCCTCACACTGTCCCCCCCCCTCAACAGCACTCCCACCCCCACACCTCCCTCACACCGTCCCCCCCTCAACAGCACTCCCACCCCCACACCACCCTCACACCGTCCCACCCCCTCAACAGCACTCCCACCCCGCACCACCCTCACACCGTGCCCCCCTCAACAGCACTCACACCCCCACACCACCCTCACACCGTCCCACCCCCTCAACAGCTCGCCCACCCCCACACCACCCTCACACCGTCCCACCCCCTCAACAGCACTCCCACCCCCACACCACCCTCACACCGTGACAAACAGCCCCTCAACAGCACTCCCACCCCCACACCACCCTCACACCGTCCCACCATCTCAACAGCAATCCCACCCCCACACCACCCTCACACCATCCCACCCCCTCAACAGCACTCCCACCCCACACCACCCTCACACCGTCCCACCACCTCAACAGCACTCCCACCCCCGCACCACCCTCACACCGTCCCACCACCTCAACAGCACTCCCACCCCCACACCACCCTCACACCGTCCCACCCTCTCAACAGCACTCCGACCCCCGCACCACCCTCACACCGTCCCACCCCCTCAACAGCACTCCCACCCCCGCACCACCCTCACACCGTCCCACCCCCTCAACAGCACTCCCACCCCCACACCACCCTCACACCGACCCACCCCCTCAACAGCACTCCCATCCCCACACCACCCCACCCGCCCAACAGCACTCCCACCCCCACACCAACCTCACACCGTCCCACCCCCTCAACAGCACTCACACCCCCCACCACCCTCACACTGTGTCGAGCACCCCCTCAACAGCACTCTCACCCCCGCACCACCTTCACACCGTCCCACCCCCTCAACAGCACTCCCACCCCCACACCACCCTCACACCGTCCCACCCCCTCAACAGCACTCCCACCCTCACACCAACCTCACACCGTCCCACCCTCTCAACAGCTCTCCCACCCCCACACCACCCTCACACCGTCCCACCCCCTCAACAGCACTCCCACCCCAACACCACCCTCACACCGTCCCACCCCCTCAACAGCACTCCCACCCCCACACCACCCTCGCACCGTCCCACCCCCTCAACAGCACTCCCACCCCCACACCACCCTCACACCGTCCCACCCCCTCAACAGCACTCCCACCCCCACACCACCCTCACACCGTCCCACCCCCTCAACAGCACTCCCACCCTCACACCGTCCCACCCCCTCAACAGCACTCCCACCCCCACACCACCCTCACACCGTCCCACCCCCTCAACAGCACTCCCACCCCCACACCACCCTCACACCGTGACAAACAGCCCCTCAACAGCACTCCCACCCCCACACCACCCTCACACCGTCCCACCATGTCAACAGCAATCCCACCCCCACACCACCCTCACACCATCCCACCCCCTCAACAGCACTCCCACCCCCACACCACCCTCACACCGTCCCACCACCTCAACAGCACTCCCACCCCCGCACCACCCTCACACCGTCCCACCACCTCAACAGCACTCCCACCCCCACACCACCCTCACACCGTCCCACCCTCTCAACAGCACTCCGACCCCCGCACCACCCTCACACCGTCCCACCCCCTCAACAGCACTCCCACCCCCGCACCACCCTCACACCGTCCCACCCCCTCAACAGCACTCCCACCCCCACACCACCCTCACACCGACCCACCCCCTCAACAGCACTCCCACCCCCACACCACCCCACCCGCCCAACAGCACTCCCACCCCCACACCAACCTCACACCGTCCCACCCCCTCAACAGCACTCACACCCCCCACCACCCTCACACTGTGTCGAGCACCCCCTCAACAGCACTCTCACCCCCGCACCACCTTCACACCGTCCCACCCCCTCAACAGCACTCCCACCCCCACACCACCCTCACACCGTCCCACCCCCTCAACAGCACTCCCACCCCCACACCCCCCTCACACCGTCCCACCCCCTCAACAGCACTCCCACCCCCGCACCACCCTCACACCGTCCCACCCCCTCAACAGCACTCCCACACCCGCACCACCCTCACACCGTGTCAAATACCCCCTCAACAGCACTCCCACCCCCACACCACCCTCACACCGTGTCAAATACCCCCTCAACAGCACTCCCACCCTCACACCGTCCCACCCCCTCAACAGCACTCTCACCCCCACACCACCCTCACACTGTCCCACACCCTCAACAGCACTCCCACCCCCACACCACCCTCACACCGTCCCACCACCTCAACAGCACTCCCACCCCCGCACCACCCTCACACCGTGCCACCCCCTCAACAGCACTCCCACCCCCGCACCACCCTCACACCGTCCCACCCCCTCAACAGCGCTCCCACCCCCGCACCACCCTCACACCGTCCCACCCCCTCAACAGCGCTCCCACCCCCGCACCACCCTCACACCGTCCCACCCCCTCAACAGCACTCCCACCACCGCACCACCCTCACACCGTCCCACCCCCTCAACAGCACTCCCACACCCGCACCACCCTCACACCGTCCCACCCCCTCAACAGCACTCCCACCCCCGCACCACCCTCACACCGTCCCACCCCCTCAACAGCACTCCCACCACCGCACCACCCTCACACCGTCCCAGCCCCTCAAAAGCACTACCACCCTCACACCGTCCCACCCCCTCAACAGCACTCCCACCCCCACACGACCCTCACACCGTCCCACCCCCTCACCAGCATTCTCACCCCCACACCACCCTCACACCGTCCCACCCCCTCAACAGCACTCCCACCCCCACACGACCCTCCCACCGTCCCACACCCTCAACAGCACTCCCACCCCCACACCACCCTCACACCGTCCCACACCCTCAACAGCACTCCCACCCCCACACCACCCTCACACCGTCCCCCCCCTCAACTGCACTCCCACCCCCACACCTCCCTCACACCGTCCCCCCCCTCAACAGCACTCCCACCCCCACACCACCCTCACACTGTCCCCCCCCTCAACAGCACTCCCACCCCCACACCTCCCTCACACCGTCCCCCCCTCAACAGCACTCCCACCCCCACACCACCCTCACACCGTCCCACCCCCTCAACAGCACTCCCACCCCGCACCACCCTCACACCGTGCCCCCCTCAACAGCACTCACACCCCCACACCACCCTCACACCGTCCCACCCCCTCAACAGCTCGCCCACCCCCACACCACCCTCACACCGTCCCACCCCCTCAACAGCACTCCCACCCCCACACCACCCTCACACCGTGACAAACAGCCCCTCAACAGCACTCCCACCCCCACACCACCCTCACACCGTCCCACCATCTCAACAGCAATCCCACCCCCACACCACCCTCACACCATCCCACCCCCTCAACAGCACTCCCACCCCACACCACCCTCACACCGTCCCACCACCTCAACAGCACTCCCACCCCCGCACCACCCTCACACCGTCCCACCACCTCAACAGCACTCCCACCCCCACACCACCCTCACACCGTCCCACCCTCTCAACAGCACTCCGACCCCCGCACCACCCTCACACCGTCCCACCCCCTCAACAGCACTCCCACCCCCGCACCACCCTCACACCGTCCCACCCCCTCAACAGCACTCCCACCCCCACACCACCCTCACACCGACCCACCCCCTCAACAGCACTCCCATCCCCACACCACCCCACCCGCCCAACAGCACTCCCACCCCCACACCAACCTCACACCGTCCCACCCCCTCAACAGCACTCACACCCCCCACCACCCTCACACTGTGTCGAGCACCCCCTCAACAGCACTCTCACCCCCGCACCACCTTCACACCGTCCCACCCCCTCAACAGCACTCCCACCCCCACACCACCCTCACACCGTCCCACCCCCTCAACAGCACTCCCACCCTCACACCAACCTCACACCGTCCCACCCTCTCAACAGCTCTCCCACCCCCACACCACCCTCACACCGTCCCACCCCCTCAACAGCACTCCCACCCCAACACCACCCTCACACCGTCCCACCCCCTCAACAGCACTCCCACCCCCACACCACCCTCGCACCGTCCCACCCCCTCAACAGCACTCCCACCCCCACACCACCCTCACACCGTCCCACCCCCTCAACAGCACTCCCACCCCCACACCACCCTCACACCGTCCCACCCCCTCAACAGCACTCCCACCCTCACACCGTCCCACCCCCTCAACAGCACTCCCACCCCCACACCACCCTCACACCGTCCCACCCCCTCAACAGGACTCCCACCCCCACATCACCCACACACCGTCCCACCCCCTCAACAGCACTCCCACCCTCACACCGTCCCACCCCCTCAACAGCACTCCCACCCCCACACCACCCTCACACCGTCCCACCCCCTCAACAGCACTCCCACCCTCACACCGTCCCACCCCCTCAACAGCACTCCCACCCCCACACCACCCTCACACCGTCCCACCCCCTCAACAGCACTCCCACCCCCGCACCACCCTCACACCGTCCCACCCCCTCAACAGCACTCCCACCCTCACACCGACCCACCCCCTCAACAGCACTCCCACCCCCACACCACCCTCACACTGTCCCACCCCCTCAAAGGCTCTCCCACCCTCACACCGTCCCACCCCCTCAAAGGCACTCCCACCCTCACACCACCCTCACACCGTCCCACCCCCTCAACAGCATTCCCACCCCCACACCACCCTCACACCATCCCACCCCCTCAACAGCACTCCCACCCCCGCACCACCCTCACACCATCCCACCCCCTCAACAGCACTCCCACCCCCGCACCACCCTCACACCGTCCCACCCCCTCAACAGCACTCCCACCCCCACACCACCCTCACATCGTCCCACCCCCTCAACAGCACTCCCACCCTCACACCGTCCCACCCCCTCAACAGCACTCCCACCCCCGCACCTCCCTCACACCGACCCACCCCCTCAACAGCACTCCCACCCCCGCACCACCCTCACACCGTGACAAACACCCCCTCAACAGCACTCCCACCCCCGCACCACCCTCACACCATCCCACCCCCTCAACAGCACTCGCACCCCCGCACCACCCTCACACCGTCCCACCCCCTCAACAGCACTCCCACCCCCACACCACCCTCACACCGTCCCACCCCCTCAACAGCACTCCCACCCCCGCACCACCCTCACACCGTCCCACCCCCTCAACAGCACTCCCACCCCCACACCACCCTCACACCGTCCCACCCCCTCAACAGCACTCCCACCCCCTCACCAACCTCACACCGTCCCACCCCCTCAACAGCACTCTCACCCCCACACCACCCTCACACCGTCCCCCCCAAAACAGCACTCCCACCCCCGCACCACCCTCACACCGTCCCACCCCCTCAACAACACTCCCACACCCACACCACCCTCACACCCTCCCACACACTCAAAGGCACTCCCACCCTCACACCACTCTCACACCGTCCCACCCCCTCAACAGCACTCTCACCCCCGCACCACCCTCACACCGTCCCCACCCTCAACAGCTCTCCCACCCGCACACCACCCTCACACCATCCCACCCCCTCAACAGCACTCCCACCCCCGCACCACCCTCACACCGTCCCACCCCCTCAACAGCACTCCCACCCCAGCACCTCCCTCACACCGTCCCACCCCCTCAACAGCACTCGCACCCCCACACCACCCTCACACCGTCCCACCCCCTCAACAGCACTCCCACCCCCACACCACCCTCACACCGTCCCACCCCCTCAACAGCACTCCCACCCCCGCACCACCCTCACACCATCCCACCCCCTCAACAGCACTCCCACCCCCGCACCACCCTCACACCGTCCCACCCCCTCAACAGCACTCCCACCCCCGCACCACCCTCACACCGTCCCACCCCCTCAACAGCACTACCACCCCCACACCACCCTCACACCGTGACAAACAGCCCCTCAACAGCACTCCCACCCCCGCACCACCCTCACACCGTCCCACCACCTCAACAGCACTCCCACCCCCGCACCACCCTCACACCGTCCCACCCCCTCAACAGCACTCCCACCCCCGCACCACCCTCACACCGTCCCACCCCCTCAACAGCGCTCCCACCCCCGCACCACCCTCACACCGTCCCACCCCCTCAACAGCACTCCCACCACCGCACCACCCTCACACCGTCCCACCCCCTCAACAGCACTCCCACCCCCGCACCACCCTCACACCGTCCCACCCCCTCAACAGCACTCCCACCCCCGCACCACCCTCTCACCGTCCCACCCCCTCAACAGCACTCCCACCACCGCACCACCCTCACACCGTCCCAGCCCCTCAAAAGCACTACCACCCTCACACCGTCCCACCCCCTCAACAGCACTCCCACCCCCACACGACCCTCACACCGTCCCACCCCCTCACCAGCATTCTCACCCCCACACCACCCTCACACCGTCCCACCCCCTCAACAGCACTCCCACCCCCACACGACCCTCCCACCGTCCCACACCCTCAACAGCACTCCCACCCCCACACCACCCTCACACCGTCCCACACCCTCAACAGCACTCCCACCCCCACACCACCCTCATACCGTCCCCCCCTCAACTGCACTCCCACCCCCACACCTCCCTCACACCGTCCCCCCCCTCAACAGCACTCCCACCCCCACACCACCCTCACACTGTCCCCCCCCTCAACAGCACTCCCACCCCCACACCTCCCTCACACCGTCCACCCCTCAACAGCACTCCCACCCCCACACCACCCTCACACCGTCCCACCCCCTCAACAGCACTCCCACCCCCGCACCACCCTCACACCGTGCCCCCCTCAACAGCACTCACACCCCCACACCACCCTCACACCGTCCCACCCCCTCAACAGCTCGCCCACCCCCACACCACCCTCACACCGTCCCACCCCCTCAACAGCACTCCCACCCCCACACCACCCTCACACCGTGACAAACAGCCCCTCAACAGCACTCCCACCCCCACACCACCCTCACACCGTCCCACCATGTCAACAGCAATCCCACCCCCACACCACCCTCACACCATCCCACCCCCTCAACAGCACTCCCACCCCCACACCACCCTCACACCGTCCCACCACCTCAACAGCACTCCCACCCCCGCACCACCCTCACACCGTCCCACCACCTCAACAGCACTCCCACCCCCACACCACCCTCACACCGTCCCACCCTCTCAACAGCACTCCGACCCCCGCACCACCCTCACACCGTCCCACCCCCTCAACAGCACTCCCACCCCCGCACCACCCTCACACCGTCCCACCCCCTCAACAGCACTCCCACCCCCACACCACCCTCACACCGACCCACCCCCTCAACAGCACTCCCACCCCCACACCACCCCACCCGCCCAACAGCACTCCCACCCCCACACCAACCTCACACCGTCCCACCCCCTCAACAGCACTCACACCCCCCACCACCCTCACACTGTGTCGAGCACACCCTCAACAGCACTCTCACCCCCGCACCACCTTCACACCGTCCCACCCCCTCAACAGCACTCCCACCCCCACACCACCCTCACACCGTCCCACCCCCTCAACAGCACTCCCACCCCCACACCCCCCTCACACCGTCCCACCCCCTCAACAGCACTCCCACCCCCGCACCACCCTCACACCGTCCCACCCCCTCAACAGCACTCCCACACCCGCACCACCCTCACACCGTGTCAAATACCCCCTCAACAGCACTCCCACCCCCACACCACCCTCACACCGTGTCAAATACCCCCTCAACAGCACTCCCACCCTCACACCGTCCCACCCCCTCAACAGCACTCTCACCCCCACACCACCCTCACACTGTCCCACACCCTCAACAGCACTCCCACCCCCACACCACCCTCACACCGTCCCACCCCCTCAACAGCACTCCCACACCCGCACCACCCTCACTCCGTGTCAAATACCCCCTCAACAGCACTCCCACCCCCACACCACCCTCACACCGTCCCACCCCCTCAACAGCACTCCCACCCTCACACCGACCCACCCCCTCAACAGCACTCCCACCCCCACACCACCCTCACACCGTCCCACCCCCTCAACAGCACTCCCACCCCCGCCCCACCCTCACACCGTCCCACCCCCTCAACAGCACTCCCACCCTCACACCGACCCACCCCCTCAACAGCACTCCCACCCCAACACCACCCTCACACTGTCCCACCCCCTCAAAGGCTCTCCCACCCTCACACCGTCCCACCCCCTCAAAGGCACTCCCACCCTCACACCACCCTCACACCGTCCCACCCCCTCAACAGCATTCCCACCCCCGCACCACCCTCACACCGTCCCACCCCCTCAACAGCACTCCCACCCCCGCACCACCCTCACACCGTGACAAACACCCCCTCAACAGCACTCCCACCCCCGCACCACCCTCACACCATCCCACCCCCTCAACAGCACTCCCACCCCCGCACCACCCTCACACCGCCCCACCCCCTCAACAGCACTCCCACCCCCACACCACCCTCACATCGTCCCACCCCCTCAACAGCACTCCCACCCTCACACCGTCCCACCCCCTCAACAGCACTCCCACCCCCGCACCTCCCTCACACCGACCCACCCCCTCAACAGCACTCCCACCCCCGCACCACCCTCACACCATCCCACCCCCTCAACAGCACTCGCACCCCCGCACCACCCTCACACCGTCCCACCCCCTCAACAGCACTCCCACCCCCACACCACCCTCACACCGTCCCACCCCCTCAACAGCACTCCCACCCCCGCACCACCCTCACACCGTCCCACACCCTCAACAGCACTCCCACCCCCGCACCTCCCTCACACCGTCCCACCCCCTCAACAGCACTCCCACCCCCGCACCACCCTCACACCGTCCCACCCCCTCAACAGCACTCCCACCCCCTCACCAACCTCACACCGTCCCACCCCCTCAACAGCACTCTCACCCCCACACCACCCTCACACCGTCCCCCCCCAAAACAGCACTCCCATCCCCGCACCACCCTCGCACCGTCCCACCCCCTCAACAGCACTCCCACCCCCACACCACCCTCACACCCTCCCACACACTCAAAGGCACTCCCACCCTCACACCACTCTCACACCGTCCCACCCCCTCAACAGCACTCTCACCCCCTCACCACCCTCACACCGTCCCCCCCCCAACAGCTCTCCCACCCGCACACCACCCTCACACCGTCCCCCCCCTCAACAGTACTCCCACCCCCACACCACCCTCACACCATCCCACCCCCTCAACAGCACTCCCACCCCCGCACCACCCTCACACCGTCCCACCCCCTCAACAGCACTCCCACCCCAGCACCACCCTCACACCGTCCCACCCCCTCAACAGCATTCCCACCCGCACACCACCCTCACACCGTCCCGCCATCTCAACAGCAGTCCCACCCTCACACCGTCCCACCCCATCAACAGCACCCCCACCCCCGCAACACCCTCACACCGTCCCACCCCCTCAACAGCACTCCCACCCCCGCACCACCCTCACACCGTCCCACCCCCTCAACAGCACGCCCACCCCCGCACCACCCTCACACCGTCCCACCCCCTCAACAGCACTCCCACCCCCGCACCACCCTCACACCGTCCCACCACCTCAACAGCACTCCCACCACCGCACCACCCTCACACCGTCCCAGCCCCTCAAAAGCACTACCACCCTCACACCGTCCCACCCCCTCAACAGCACTCCCACCCCCACACGACCCTCACACCGTCCCACACCCTCAACATCACTCCCACCCCCACACGACCCTCACACCGTCCCACCCCCTCACCAGCATTCTCACCCCCACACCACCCTCACACCGTCCCACCCCCTCAACAGCACTCCCACCCCCACACCACCCTCACACCGTCCCACCCCCTCAACAGCACTCCCACCCCCACACCACCCTCACACCGTCCCCCCCCCTCAACTGCACTCCCACCCCCACACCACCCTCACACCGTCCCACCCTCTCAACCGCACTCCCACCCCCGCACCACCCTCACACCGTCCCCCCCCTCAACAGCACTCCCACCCCCACACCACCCTCACACTGTCCCCCCCCCTCAACAGCACTCCCACCCCCACACCTCCCTCACACCGTCCCCCCCTCAACAGCACTCCCACCCCCACACCACCCTCACACCGTCCCACCCCCTCAACAGCACTCCCACCCCCGCACCACCCTCACACCGTGCCCCCCTCAACAGCACTCACACCCCCACACCACCCTCACACCGTCCCACCCCCTCAACAGCACTCCCACCCCCACACCACCCTCACACCGTCCAACCCCCTCAACAGCACTCCCCCCCCCACACCACCCTCACACCGTCCCACCCCCTCAACAGCTCGCCCACCCCTACACCACCCTCACACCGTCCCACCCCCTCAACAGCACTCCCACCCCCACACCACCCTCACACCGTGACAAACAGCCCCTCAACAGCACTCCCACCCCCACACCACCCTCACACCGTCCCACCCCCTCAACAGCACTCCCACCCCCGCACCACCCTCACACCGTCCCACCACCTCAACAGCACACCCACCCCCACACCACCCTCACACCGTCCCACCATCTCAACAGCAATCCCACCCCCACACTACCCTCACACCGTCCCACCCCCTCAACAGCACTCCCACCCCCGCACCACCCTCACACCGTCCCACCACCTCAACAGCACTCCCACCCCCACACCACCCTCACACCGTCCCACCACCTCAACAGCACTCCCACCCCCACACCACCCTCACACCGTGACAAACAGCCCCTCAACAGCACTCCCACCCCCGCACCACCCTCACACCGTGACAAACACCCCCTCAACAGCACTCCCACACCACCCTCACACCGCCCCACCCCCTCAACAGCACTCCCACCCCCACACCACCCCACCCGCCCAACAGCACTCCCACCCCCACACCAACCTCACACCGTCCCACCCCCTCAACAGCACTCACACCCCCCACCACCGTCACACTGTGTCGAGCACCCCCTCAACAGCACTCTCACCCCCGCACCACATTCACACCGTCCCACCCCCTCAACAGCACTCCCACCCCCACACCACCCTCACACCGTCCCACCCCCTCAACAGCACTCCCACCCTCACACCGTCCCACCCCCTCAACAGCACTCCCACCCCCACACCACCCTCACACCGTCCCACCCCCTCAACAGCACTCCCACCCCCACACCACCCTCGCACCGTCCCACCCCCTCAACAGCACACCCACCCCCACACAACCCTCACACCGTCCCACCCCTCAACAGGACTCCCACCCCCACACCACCCTCACACCGTCCCACACCCTCAACAGCACTCCCACCCCCGCACCACCCTCTCACCGTCCCACCCCCTCAACAGCACTCCCACCCCTACAACACCCTCACACCGTCCCACCCCCTCAACAGCACTCCCACCCCCACACCCCCCTCACACCGTCCCACCCCCTCAACAGCACTCCCACCCCCACACCACCCTCACACCGTCCCACACCCTCAACAGCACTCCCACCCCCACACCACCTTCACACCGTCCCACCCCCTCAACGGCACTCCCACCCCCACACCACCCTCACACCGTCCCACCCCCTCAACAGCACTCCCACACCCGCACCTCCCTCACAACGTCCCACTCCCTCAACAGCACTCTCACCCCCACACCACCCTCACACCGTCCCACCCCCTCAACAGCACTCCTTCCTCCGCCCCACCCTCACACCGTGTCAAACACCCCCTCAACAGCACTCCCACCCCCACACCACCCTCACACCATCCCACCCCCTCAACAGCACTCCTTCCTCCGCCCCACCCTCACACCGTGTCAAACACCCCCTCAACAGCACTCCCACCCTCACACCGTCCCACCCCCTCAACAGCACTCTCACCCCCACACCACCCTCACACTGTCCCACACCCTCAACAGCACTCCCACCCCCACACCACCCTCACACCGTCCCACCCCCTCAACAGCACTCCCACACCCGCACCACCCTCACTCCGTGTCAAATACCCCCTCAACAGCACTCCTACCCCCACACCACCCTCACACCGTCCCACCCCCTCAACAGCACTCCTTCCTCCGCCCCACCCTCACACCGACCCACCCCCTCAACAGCACTCCCACCCCCACACCACCCTCACACCGTCCCACCCCCTCAACAGCACTTCCACCCCCGCACCACCCTCACACCGTCCCACCCCCTCAACAGCACTCCCACCCTCACACCGACCCACCCCCTCAACAGCACTCCCACCCCCACACCACCCTCACACTGTCCCACCCCCTCAAAGGCTCTCCCACCCTCACACCGTCCCACCCCCTCAAAGGCACTCCCACCCTCACACCACCCTCACACCGTCCCACCCCCTCAACAGCATTCCCACCCCCGCACCACCCTCACACCGTCCCACCCCCTCAACAGCACTCCCACCCCCGCACCACCCTCACACCGTGACAAACACCCCCTCAACAGCACTCCCACCCCCACACCACCCTCACACCGTCCCACCCCCTCAACAGCACTCCCACCCTCACACCGTCCCACCCCCTCAACAGCACTCCCACCCCCGCACCTCCCTCACACCGACCCACCCCCTCAACAGCACTCCCACCCCCGCACCACCCTCACACCGTGACAAACACCCCCTCAACAGCACTCCCACCCCCGCACCACCCTCACAACATCCCACCCCCTCAACAGCACTCGCACCCCCGCACCACCCTCACACCGTCCCACCCCCTCAACAGCACTCCCACCCCCACACCACCCTCACACCGTCCCACCCCCTCAACAGCACTCCCACCCCCGCACCACCCTCACACCGTCCCACCCCCTCAACAGCACTCCCACCCCCACACCACCCTCACACCGTCCCACCCCCTCAACAGCACTCCCACCCCCTCACCAACCTCACACCGTCCCACCCCCTCAACAGCACTCTCACCCCCACACCACCCTCACACCGTCCCCCCCCAAAACAGCACTCCCACCCCCGCACCACCCTCACACCGTCCCACCCCCTCAACAGCACTCCCACCCCCGCACCACCCTCACACCGTCCCACCCCATCAACAGCACTCCCACCCCCACACCACCCTCACACCCTCCCACACACTCAAAGGCACTCCCACCCTCACACCACTCTCACACCGTCCCACCCCCTCAACAGCACTCTCACCCCCGCACCACCCTCACACCGTCCCCCCCTCAACAGCTCTCCCACCCGCACACCACCCTCACACCGTCCCCCCCCTCAACAGTACTCCCACCCCCACACCACCCTCACACCATCCCACCCCCTCAACAGCACTCCCACCCCCGCACCACCCTCACACCGTCTCACCCCCTCAACAGCACTCCCACCCCCGCACCACCCTCACACCGTCCCACCCCCTCAACAGTACTCCCACCCCCACACCACCCTCACACCGTCCCACCATCTCAACAGCAATCCCACCCCCACACCACCCTCACACCGTCCCACCCCCTCAACAGCACTCCCACCCCCGCACCACCCTCACACCGTCCCACCCCCTCAACAGCACTCCCACCCCCACACCACCCTCACACCGTCCCACCATCTCAACAGCAATCCCACCCCCACACCACCCTCACACCGTCCCACCCCCTCAACAGCACTCCCACCCCCGCACCACCCTCACACCGTCCCACCTACTCAACAGCACTCCCACCCTCACACCGACCCACCCCCTCAACAGCACTCCCACCCCCACACCACCCTCACACCATCCTACCCCCTCAACAGCACTCCCACCCCCGCACCACCCTCACACCGTCCCACCCCCTCAACAGCACTCCCACCCCCACACCACCCTCACACCGTCCCACCCCCTCAACAGCACTCCCACCCTCACACCGTCCCACCCCCTCAACAGCACTCCCACCCCCGCACCTCCCTCACACCGACCCACCCCCTCAACAGCACTCCCACCCCCGCACCACCCTCACACCGTGACAAACACCCCCTCAACAGCACTCCCACCCTCGCACCACCCTCACACCGTCCCACCACCTCAACAGCACTCCCACCCCCACACCACCCTCACACCGTCCCACCCTCTCAACCGCACTCCCACCCCCGCACCACCCTCACACCGTCCCACCCTCTCAACAGCACTCCCACCCCCACACCACCCGCACACCATGACAAACAGCCCCTCAACAGCACTCCCACCACCGCACCCCTCTCACACCGTCCCAGCCCCTCAAAAGCACTCCCACCCTCACACCGTCCCACCCCCTCAACATCACTCCCACCCCCATACGACCCTCACACCGTCCCACCCCCTCACCAGCATTCTCACCCCCACACCACCCTCACACCGTCCCACCCCCTCAACAGCACTCCCACCCCCACACGACCCTCCCACCGTCCCACACCCTCAACAGCACTCCCACCCCCACACCACCCTCACACCGTCCCACACCCTCAACAGCACTCCCACCCCCACACCACCCTCACACCGTCCCCCCCTCAACTGCACTCCCACCCCCACACCTCCCTCACACCGTCCCCCCCCTCAACAGCACTCCCACCCCCACACCACCCTCACACTGTCCCCCCCCCTCAACAGCACTCCCACCCCCACACCTCCCTCACACCGTCCCCCCCTCAACAGCACTCCCACCCCCACACCACCCTCACACCGTCCCACCCCCTCAACAGCACTCCCACCCCCGCACCACCCTCACACCGTGCCCCCCTCAACAGCACTCACACCCCCACACCACCCTCACACCGTCCCACCCCCTCAACAGCACTCCCACCCCCACACCACCCTCACACCGTCCAACCCCCTCAACAGCACTCCCCCCCACACACCACCCTCACTCTGTCCCACCCCCTCAACAGCTCGCCCACCCCCACACCACCCTCACACCGTCCCACCCCCTCAACAGCACTCCCACCCCCACACCACCCTCACACCGTGACAAACAGCCCCTCAACAGCACTCCCACCCCCACACCACCCTCACACCGTCCCACCATCTCAACAGCAATCCCACCCCCACACCACCCTCACACCGTCCCACCATCTCAACAGCAATCCCACCCCCACACCACCCTCACACCGTCCCACCATCTCAACAGCACTCCCACCCCCGCACCACCCTCACACCGTCCCACCCCCTCAACAGCACTCCCACCCCCACACCACCCTCACACCGTCCCACCACCTCAACAGCACTCCCACCCCCGCACCACCCTCACACCGTCCCACCCCCTCAACAGCACTCCCACCCCCACACCACCCTCACACCGTGACAAACAGCCCCTCAACAGCACTCCCACCCCCGCACCACCCTCACACCGTCCCACCCCCTCAAAAGCACTCCCACCCTCACACCGTCCCACCCCCTCAACAGCACTCCCACCCCCACACGACCCTCACACCGTCCCACACCCTCAACATCACTCCCACCCCCACATGACCCTCACACCATCCCACCCCCTCACCAGCATTCTCACCCCCACACCACCCTCACACCGTCCCACCCCCTCAACAGCACTCCCACCCCCACACCACCCTCACACCGTCCCACACCCTCAACAGCACTCCCACCCCCACACCACCCTCACACCGTCCCACCATCTCAACAGCAATCCCACCCCCACACCACCCTCACACCGTCCCACCCCCTCAACAGCACTCCCACCCTCGCACCACCCTCACACCGTCCCACCCCCTCAACAGCACTCCCACCCTCACACCGACCCACCCCCTCAACAGCACTCCCACCCCCACACCACCCTCACACTGTCCCACCCCTCAAAGGCTCTCCCACCCTCACACCATCCCATCCCCTCAAAGGCACTCCCACCCTCACACCATCCCACCCCCTCAACAGCACTCCCACCCCCGCACCACCCTCACACCGTCCCACCCCCTCAACAGCACTCCCACCCCCACACCACCCTCACACCGTCCCCCCCCTCAACAGCACTCCCACCCTCACACCGTCCCACCCCCTCAACAGCACTCCCACCCCCGCACCTCCCTCACACCGACCCACCCCCTCAACAGCACTCCCACCCCCGCACCACCCTCACACCGTGACAAACACCCCCTCAACAGCACTCCCACCCTCGCACCACCCTCACACCGTCCCACCCCCTCAACAGCACTCCCACCCCCACACGACCCTCCCACCGTCCCCCCCCTCAACAGCACTCCCACCCCCACACCACCCTCACACCGTCCCACCCCCTCAACAGCACTCCCACCCCCACACGACCCTCCCACCGTCCCACACCCTCAACAGCACTCCCACCCCCACACCACCCTCACACCGTCCCACACCCTCAACAGCACTCCCACCCCCACACCACCCTCACACCGTCCCCCCCTCAACTGCACTCCCACCCCCACACCTCCCTCACACCGTCCCCCCCCTCAACAGCACTCCCACCCCCACACCACCCTCACACTGTCCCCCCCCTCAACAGCACTCCCACCCCCACACCTCCCTCACACCGTCCCCCCCTCAACAGCACTCCCACCCCCACACCACCCTCACACCGTCCCACCCCCTCAACAGCACTCCCACCCCCGCACCACCCTCACACCGTGCCCCCCTCAACAGCACTCACACCCCCACACCACCCTCACACCGTCCCACCCCCTCAACAGCACTCCCACCCCCACACCACCCTCACACCGTCCAACCCCCTCAACAGCACTCCCCCCCCCACACCACCCTCACTCTGTCCCACCCCCTCAACAGCTCGCCCACCCCCACACCACCCTCACACCGTCCCACCCCCTCAACAGCACTCCCACCCCCACACCACCCTCACACCGTGACAAACAGCCCCTCAACAGCACTCCCACCCCCACACCACCCTCACACCGTCCCACCATCTCAACAGCAATCCCACCCCCACACCACCCTCACACCGTCCCACCATCTCAACAGCAATCCCACCCCCACACCACCCTCACACCGTCCCACCATCTCAACAGCACTCCCACCCCCGCACCACCCTCACACCGTCCCACCCCCTCAACAGCACTCCCACCCCCACACCACCCTCACACCGTCCCACCACCTCAACAGCACTCCCACCCCCGCACCACCCTCACACCGTCCCACCCCCTCAACAGCACTCCCACCCCCACACCACCCTCACACCGTGACAAACAGCCCCTCAACAGCACTCCCACCCCCGCACCACCCTCACACCGTCCCACCCCCTCAAAAGCACTCCCACCCTCACACCGTCCCACCCCCTCAACAGCACTCCCACCCCCACACGACCCTCACACCGTCCCACACCCTCAACATCACTCCCACCCCCACATGACCCTCACACCATCCCACCCCCTCACCAGCATTCTCACCCCCACACCACCCTCACACCGTCCCACCCCCTCAACAGCACTCCCACCCCCACACCACCCTCACACCGTCCCACACCCTCAACAGCACTCCCACCCCCACACGACCCTCCCACCGTCCCACACCCTCAACAGCACTCTCACCCCCACACCACCCTCACACCGTCCCACACCCTCAACAGCACTCCCACCCCCACACGACCCTCACACCGTCCCACACCCTCAACAGCACTCCCACCCCCACACCACCCTCACACCGTCCCCCCCCTCAACTGCACTCCCACCCCCACACCTCCCTCACACCGTCCCCCCCCTCAACAGCACTCCCACCCCCACACCACCCTCACACTGTCCCCCCCTCAACAGCACTCCCACCCCCACACCTCCCTCACACCGTCCCCCCCTCAACAGCACTCCCACCCCCACACCACCCTCACACCGTCCCAACCCCTCAACAGCCTCTCACCCCCACACCATCCTCACACCGTCCCACCCCCTCAACAGCCTCTCACCCCCGCACCACCCTCACACCGTCCCACCCCCTCAACAGTCTCTCACCCCCACACCACCCTCACACCGTCCGCCCCTCAACAGCGCTCCCACCCCCACACCACCGTCACACCGTCCCACCCCCTCAACAGCACTCCCACCCCCACACCACCATCACACCGTCCCACCCCCTCAACAGCCTCTCACCCCCACACCACCCTCACACCGTCCCACCCCCTCAACAGTCTCTCACCCCCACACCACCCTCACACCATCCCACCCCCTCACCAGCACTCCCACCCCAGCACCACCCTCCCACCGTACAACCCCTCAACTGCACTCCCACCCCCACACCACCCTCACACCGTCCCACCCCCTCAACAGCACTCCTACCTCCGCACCACCCTCACACCGTACCTCCCCCTCAACAGCACTCCCACCCCTGCACCACCCTCACACCGTCCCACCCCCTCAACAGTCTCTCACCCCCGCACCACCCTCACACCGTCCCACCCCCTCAACAGCACTCCCACCCCCACACCACCCTCACACCGTGTCACCCCCTCAACAGCACTCCCACCCCCACACCACCCTCACACCGTCCCACCCCCTCAACAGCACTCCCACCCCCACACCCCCCTCACACCGTGTCAAACACCCCCTCAACAGCACTCCCACCCCCGCACCACCCTCACACCGTGACAAATACCCCCTCAACAGTACTCCCACCCCCACACCACCCTCACACCGTCCCTCCCCCTCAACAGCACTCCCACCCCTGCACCACCCTCACACCGTCCCACCCCCTCAACAGTCTCTCACCCCCGCACCACCCTCACACCGTCCCACCCCCTCAACAGCACTCCCACCCATCACCACCCTCACACCGTGTCACCCCCTCAACAGCACTCCCACCCCCACACCACCCTCACACCGTCCCACCCCCTCAACAGCACTCCCACCCCCACACCCCCCTCACACCGTGTCAAACACCCCCTCAACAGCACTCCCACCCCCGCACCACCCTCACACCGTGACAAACACCCCCTCAACAGTACTCCCACCCCCACACCACCCTCACACCGTGCCCCCCTCAACAGCACTCCCACCCCCGCACCACCCTCACACCATCCCCCCCTCAACAGCACTCCCACCCCCACACCACCCTCACACCGTCCCACCCCCTCAACAGCACTCCCACTCCCACACCACCCTCACACCGTGACAAACAGCCCCTCAACAGCACTCCCACCCCCACACCACCCTCACACCGTCCCACCATCTCAACAGCAATCCCACCCCCACACCACCCTCACACCGTCCCACCCCCTCAACAGCACTCCCACCCCCGCACCACCCTCACACCGTCCCACCACCTCAACAGCACTCCCACCCCCACACCACCCTCACACCGTCCCACCATCTCAACAGCAATCCCAGCCCCACACCACCCTCACACCGTCCCACCCCCTCAACAGCACTCCCACCCCCGCACCACCCTCACACCGTCCCACCACCTCAACAGCACTCCCACCCCCACACCACCCTCACACCGTCCCACCACCTCAACAGCACTCCCACCCCCACACCACCCTCACACCGTGACAAACAGCCCCTCAACAGCACTCCCACCCCCGCACCACCCTCACACCGTGACAAACACCCCCTCAACAGCACTCCCACACCACCCTCACACCGCCCCACCCCCTCAACAGCACTCCCACCCCCACACCACCCCACCCGCCCAACAGCACTCACACCCCCCACCACCCTCACACTGTGTCGAGCACCCCCTCAACAGCACTCTCACCCCCGCACCACATTCACACCGTCCCACCCCCTCAACAGCACTCCCACCCCCACACCACCCTCACACCGTCCCACCCCCTCAACAGCACTCCCACCCTCACACCGTCCCACCCCCTCAACAGCACTCCCACCCCCACACCACCCTCACACCGTCCCACCCCCTCAACAGCACTCCCACCCCCACACCACCCTCGCACCGTCCCACCCCCTCAACAGCACACCCACCCCCACACAACCCTCACACCGTCCCACCCCTCAACAGGACTCCCACCCCCACACCACCCTCACACCGTCCCACACCCTCAACAGCACTCCCACCCCCGCACCACCCTCACACCGTCCCACCCCCTCAACAGCACTCCCACCCCTACAACACCCTCACACCGTCCCACCCCCTCAACAGCACTCCCACCCCCACACCCCCCTCACACCGTCCCACCCCCTCAACAGCACTCCCACCCCCACACCACCCTCACACCGTCCCACACCCTCAACAGCACTCCCACCCCCACACCACCCTCACACCGTCCCACCCCCTCAACGGCACTCCCACCCCCACACCACCCTCACACCGTCCCACCCCCTCAACAGCACTCCCACCCCCGCACCTCCCTCACACCGTCCCACCCCCTCAACAGCACTCTCACCCCCACACCACCCTCACACCGTCCCACCCCCTCAACAGCACTCCTTCCTCCGCCCCACCCTCACACCGTGTCAAACACCCCCTCAACAGCACTCCCACCCTCACACCACCCTCACACCGTCCCACCCCCTCAACAGCATTCCCACCCCCGCACCACCCTCACACCGTCCCACCCCCTCAACAGCACTCCCACCCCCGCACCACCCTCACACCGTGACAAACACCCCCTCAACAGCACTCCCACCCCCGCACCACCCTCACACCATCCCACCCCCTCAACAGCACTCCCACCCCCGCACCACCCTCACACCGTCCCACCCCCTCAACAGCACTCCCACCCCCACACCACCCTCACACCGTCCCACCCCCTCAACAGCACTCCCACCCTCACACCGTCCCACCCCCTCAACAGCACTCCCACCCCCGCACCTCCCTCACACCGACCCACCCCCTCAACAGCACTCCCACCCCCGCACCACCCTCACACCGTGACAAACACCCCCTCAACAGCACTCCCACCCCCGCACCACCCTCACACCATCCCACCCCCTCAACAGCACTCGCACCCCCGCACCACCCTCACACCGTCCCACCCCCTCAACAGCACTCCCACCCCCACACCACCCTCACACCGTCCCACCCCCTCAACAGCACTCCCACCCCCGCACCACCCTCACACCGTCCCACCCCCTCAACAGCACTCCCACCCCCACACCACCCTCACACCGTCCCACCCCCTCAACAGCACTCCCACCCCCTCACCAACCTCACACCGTCCCACCCCCTCAACAGCACTCTCACCCCCACACCACCCTCACACCGTCCCCCCCCAAAACAGCACTCCCACCCCCGCACCACCCTCACACCGTCCCACCCTCTCAACAGCACTCCCACCCCCGCACCACCCTCACACCGTCCCACCCCATCAACAGCACTCCCACCCCCACACCACCCTCACACCCTCCCACACACTCAAAGGCACTCCCACCCTCACACCACTCTCACACCGTCCCACCCCCTCAACAGCACTCTCACCCCCGCACCACCCTCACACCGTCCCCCCCCTCAACAGCTCTCCCACTCGCACACCACCCTCACACCGTCCCCCCCCTCAACAGTACTCCCACCCCCACACCACCCTCACACCATCCCACCCCCTCAACAGCACTCCCACCCCCACACCACCCTCACACCGTCCCACACCCTCAACAGCACTCCCACCCCCACACGACCCTCCCACCGTCCCACACCCTCAACAGCACTCTCACCCCCACACCACCCTCACACCGTCCCACACCCTCAACAGCACTCCCACCCCCACACGACCCTCACACCGTCCCACACCCTCAACAGCACTCCCACCCCCACACCACCCTCACACCGTCCCCCCCCTCAACTGCACTCCCACCCCCACACCTCCCTCACACCGTCCCCCCCCTCAACAGCACTCCCACCCCCACACCACCCTCACACTGTCCCCCCCTCAACAGCACTCCCACCCCCACACCTCCCTCACACCGTCCCCCCCTCAACAGCACTCCCACCCCCACACCACCCTCACACCGTCCCAACCCCTCAACAGCCTCTCACCCCCACACCATCCTCACACCGTCCCACCCCCTCAACAGCCTCTCACCCCCGCACCACCCTCACACCGTCCCACCCCCTCAACAGTCTCTCACCCCCACACCACCCTCACACCGTCCGCCCCTCAACAGCGCTCCCACCCCCACACCACCGTCACACCGTCCCACCCCCTCAACAGCACTCCCACCCCCACACCACCATCACACCGTCCCACCCCCTCAACAGCCTCTCACCCCCACACCACCCTCACACCGTCCCACCCCCTCAACAGTCTCTCACCCCCACACCACCCTCACACCATCCCACCCCCTCACCAGCACTCCCACCCCAGCACCACCCTCCCACCGTACAACCCCTCAACTGCACTCCCACCCCCACACCACCCTCACACCGTCCCACCCCCTCAACAGCACTCCTACCTCCGCACCACCCTCACACCGTACCTCCCCCTCAACAGCACTCCCACCCCTGCACCACCCTCACACCGTCCCACCCCCTCAACAGTCTCTCACCCCCGCACCACCCTCACACCGTCCCACCCCCTCAACAGCACTCCCACCCCCACACCACCCTCACACCGTGTCACCCCCTCAACAGCACTCCCACCCCCACACCACCCTCACACCGTCCCACCCCCTCAACAGCACTCCCACCCCCACACCCCCCTCACACCGTGTCAAACACCCCCTCAACAGCACTCCCACCCCCGCACCACCCTCACACCGTGACAAATACCCCCTCAACAGTACTCCCACCCCCACACCACCCTCACACCGTCCCTCCCCCTCAACAGCACTCCCACCCCTGCACCACCCTCACACCGTCCCACCCCCTCAACAGTCTCTCAGCCCCGCACCACCCTCACACCGTCCCACCCCCTCAACAGCACTCCCACCCATCACCACCCTCACACCGTGTCACCCCCTCAACAGCACTCCCACCCCCACACCACCCTCACACCGTCCCACCCCCTCAACAGCACTCCCACCCCCACACCCCCCTCACACCGTGTCAAACACCCCCTCAACAGCACTCCCACCCCCGCACCACCCTCACACCGTGACAAACACCCCCTCAACAGTACTCCCACCCCCACACCACCCTCACACCGTGCCCCCCTCAACAGCACTCCCACCCCCGCACCACCCTCACACCATCCCCCCCTCAACAGCACTCCCACCCCCACACCACCCTCACACCGTCCCACCCCCTCAACAGCACTCCCACTCCCACACCACCCTCACACCGTGACAAACAGCCCCTCAACAGCACTCCCACCCCCACACCACCCTCACACCGTCCCACCATCTCAACAGCAATCCCACCCCCACACCACCCTCACACCGTCCCACCCCCTCAACAGCACTCCCACCCCCGCACCACCCTCACACCGTCCCACCACCTCAACAGCACTCCCACCCCCACACCACCCTCACACCGTCCCACCATCTCAACAGCAATCCCAGCCCCACACCACCCTCACACCGTCCCACCCCCTCAACAGCACTCCCACCCCCGCACCACCCTCACACCGTCCCACCACCTCAACAGCACTCCCACCCCCACACCACCCTCACACCGTCCCACCACCTCAACAGCACTCCCACCCCCACACCACCCTCACACCGTGACAAACAGCCCCTCAACAGCACTCCCACCCCCGCACCACCCTCACACCGTGACAAACACCCCCTCAACAGCACTCCCACACCACCCTCACACCGCCCCACCCCCTCAACAGCACTCCCACCCCCACACCACCCCACCCGCCCAACAGCACTCACACCCCCCACCACCCTCACACTGTGTCGAGCACCCCCTCAACAGCACTCTCACCCCCGCACCACATTCACACCGTCCCACCCCCTCAACAGCACTCCCACCCCCACACCACCCTCACACCGTCCCACCCCCTCAACAGCACTCCCACCCTCACACCGTCCCACCCCCTCAACAGCACTCCCACCCCCACACCACCCTCACACCGTCCCACCCCCTCAACAGCACTCCCACCCCCACACCACCCTCGCACCGTCCCACCCCCTCAACAGCACACCCACCCCCACACAACCCTCACACCGTCCCACCCCTCAACAGGACTCCCACCCCCACACCACCCTCACACCGTCCCACACCCTCAACAGCACTCCCACCCCCGCACCACCCTCACACCGTCCCACCCCCTCAACAGCACTCCCACCCCTACAACACCCTCACACCGTCCCACCCCCTCAACAGCACTCCCACCCCCACACCCCCCTCACACCGTCCCACCCCCTCAACAGCACTCCCACCCCCACACCACCCTCACACCGTCCCACACCCTCAACAGCACTCCCACCCCCACACCACCCTCACACCGTCCCACCCCCTCAACGGCACTCCCACCCCCACACCACCCTCACACCGTCCCACCCCCTCAACAGCACTCCCACCCCCGCACCTCCCTCACACCGTCCCACCCCCTCAACAGCACTCTCACCCCCACACCACCCTCACACCGTCCCACCCCCTCAACAGCACTCCTTCCTCCGCCCCACCCTCACACCGTGTCAAACACCCCCTCAACAGCACTCCCACCCCCACACCACCCTCACACCGTCCCACCCCCTCAACAGCACTCCTTCCTCCGCCCCACCCTCACACCGTGTCAAAAACCCCCTCAACAGCACTCCCACCCTCACACCGTCCCACCCCCTCAACAGCACTCTCACCCCCACACCACCCTCACACTGTCCCACACCCTCAACAGCACTCCCACCCCCACACCACCCTCACACCGTCCCACCCCCTCAACAGCACTCCCACACCCGCACCACCCTCACTCCGTGTCAAATACCCCCTCAACAGCACTCCCACCCCCACACCACCCTCACACCGTCCCACCCCCTCAACAGCACTCCCACCCTCACACCGTCCCACCCCCTCAACAGCACTCCCACCCCCACACCACCCTCACACCGTCCCACCCCCTCAACAGCACTTCCACCCCCGCACCACCCTCACACCGTCCCACCCCCTCAACAGCACTCCCACCCTCACACCGACCCACCCCCTCAACAGCACTCCCACCCCCACACCACCCTCACACTGTCCCACCCCCTCAAAGGCTCTCCCACCCTCACACCGTCCCACCCCCTCAAAGGCACTCCCACCCTCACACCACCCTCACACCGTCCCACCCCCTCAACAGCATTCCCACCCCCGCACCACCCTCACACCGTCCCACCCCCTCAACAGCACTCCCACCCCCGCACCACCCTCACACCGTGACAAACACCCCCTCAACAGCACTCCCACCCCCGCACCACCCTCACACCATCCCACCCCCTCAACAGCACTCCCACCCCCGCACCACCCTCACACCGTCCCACCCCCTCAACAGCACTCCCACCCCCACACCACCCTCACACCGTCCCACCCCCTCAACAGCACTCCCACCCTCACACCGTCCCACCCCCTCAACAGCACTCCCACCCCCGCACCTCCCTCACACCGACCCACCCCCTCAACAGCACTCCCACCCCCGCACCACCCTCACACCGTGACAAACACCCCCTCAACAGCACTCCCACCCCCGCACCACCCTCACACCATCCCACCCCCTCAACAGCACTCGCACCCCCGCACCACCCTCACACCGTCCCACCCCCTCAACAGCACTCCCACCCCCACACCACCCTCACACCGTCCCACCCCCTCAACAGCACTCCCACCCCCGCACCACCCTCACACCGTCCCACCCCCTCAACAGCACTCCCACCCCCACACCACCCTCACACCGTCCCACCCCCTCAACAGCACTCCCACCCCCTCACCAACCTCACACCGTCCCACCCCCTCAACAGCACTCTCACCCCCACACCACCCTCACACCGTCCCCCCCCAAAACAGCACTCCCACCCCCGCACCACCCTCACACCGTCCCACCCTCTCAACAGCACTCCCACCCCCGCACCACCCTCACACCGTCCCACCCCATCAACAGCACTCCCACCCCCACACCACCCTCACACCCTCCCACACACTCAAAGGCACTCCCACCCTCACACCACTCTCACACCGTCCCACCCCCTCAACAGCACTCTCACCCCCGCACCACCCTCACACCGTCCCCCCCCTCAACAGCTCTCCCACTCGCACACCACCCTCACACCGTCCCCCCCCTCAACAGTACTCCCACCCCCACACCACCCTCACACCATCCCACCCCCTCAACAGCACTCCCACCCCCGCACCACCCTCACACCGTCTCACCCCCTCAACAGCACTCCCACCCCCGCACCACCCTCACACCGTCCCACCCCCTCAACAGTACTCCCACCCCCACACCACCCTCACACCGTCCCACCATCTCAACAGCAATCCCACCCCCACACCACCCTCACACCGTCCCACCCCCTCAACAGCACTCCCACCCCCGCACCACCCTCACACCGTCCCACCCCCTCAACAGCACTCCCACCCCCACACCACCCTCACACCGTCCCACCATCTCAACAGCAATCCCACCCCCACACCACCCTCACACCGTCCCACCCCCTCAACAGCACTCCCACCCCCGCACCACCCTCACACCGTCCCACCCCCTCAACAGCACTCCCACCCTCACACCGACCCACCCCCTCAACAGCACTCCCACCCCCACACCACCCTCACACTGTCCCACCCCTCAAAGGCTCTCCCACCCTCACACCATCCCATCCCCTCAAAGGCACTCCCACCCTCACACCATCCCACCCCCTCAACAGCACTCCCACCCCCGCACCACCCTCACACCGTCCCACCCCCTCAACAGCACTCCCACCCCCACACCACCCTCACACCGTCCCACCCCCTCAACAGCACTCCCACCCTCACACCGTCCCACCCCCTCAACAGCACTCCCACCCCCGCACCTCCCTCACACCGACCCACCCCCTCAACAGCACTCCCACCCCCGCACCACCCTCACACCGTGACAAACACCCCCTCAACAGCACTCCCACCCCCACACCACGCTCACACCGTCCCACCACCTCAACAGCACTCCCACCCCCACACCACGCTCACACCGTCCCACCACCTCAACAGCACTCCCACCCTCGCACCACCCTCACACCGTCCCACCACCTCAACAGCACTCCCACACCCGCACCACGCTCACACCGTCCCACCCCCTCAACCGCACTCCCAGCCCCGCACCACCCTCACACCGTCCCACCCCCTCAACAGCACTCCCACCACCGCACCCCTCTCACACCGTCCCAGCCCCTCAAAAGCACTCCCACCCTCACACCGTCCCACCCCCTCAACATCACTCCCACCCCCACACGACCCTCACACCGTCCCACCCCCTCACCAGCATTCTCACCCCCACACCACCCTCACACCGTCCCACCCCCTCAACAGCACTCCCACCCCCACACGACTCTCCCACCGTCCCACACCCTCAACAGCACTCCCACCCCCACACCACCCTCACACCGTCCCAGCCCCTCAACAGCACTCCCACCCCCACACGACTCTCCCACCGTCCCACACCCTCAACAGCACTCCCACCCCCACACCACCCTCACACCGTCCCACACCCTCAACAGCACTCCCACCCCCACACCTCCCTCACACCGTCCCCCCCCTCAACAGCACTCCCACCCCCACACCACCCTCACACTGTCCCCCCCCCTCAACAGCACTCCCACCCCCACACCTCCCTCACACCGTCCCCCCCTCAACAGCACTCCCACCCCCACACCACCCTCACACCGTCCCACCCCCTCAACAGCACTCCCACCCCCGCACCACCCTCACACCGTGCCCCCCTCAACAGCACTCACACCCCCACACCACCCTCACACCGTCCCACCCCCTCAACAGCACTCCCACCCCCACACCACCCTCACACCGTCCAACCCCCTCAACAGCACTCCCCCCCCCACACCACCCTCACTCCGTCCCACCCCCTCAACAGCTCGCCCACCCCCACACCACCCTCACACCGTCCCACCCCCTCAACAGCACTCCCACCCCCACACCACCCTCACACCGTGACAAACAGCCCCTCAACAGCACTCCCACCCCCACACCACCCTCACACCGTCCCACCATCTCAACAGCAATCCCACCCCCACACCACCCTCACACCGTCCCACCCCCTCAACAGCAGTCCCACCCCCACACCACCCTCACACCGTCCCACCACCTCAACACCACTCCCACCCCCGCACCACCCTCACACCGTCCCACCCCCTCAACAGCACTCCCACCCCCACACCACCCTCACACCGTCCCACCACCTCAACAGCACTCCCACCCCCGCACCACCCTCACACCGTCCCACCCCCTCAACAGCACTCCCACCCCCACACCACCCTCACACCGTGACAAACAGCCCCTCAACAGCACTCCCACCCCCGCACCACCCTCACACCGTCCCACCCCCTCAAAAGCACTCCCACCCTCACACCGTCCCACCCCCTCAACAGCACTCCCACCCCCACACGACCCTCACACCGTCCCACACCCTCAACATCACTCCCACCCCCACATGACCCTCACACCGTCCCACCCCCTCACCAGCATTCTCACCCCCACACCACCCTCACACCGTCCCACCCCCTCAACAGCACTCCCACCCCCACACCACCCTCACACCGTCCCACACCCTCAACAGCACTCCCACCCCCACACGACCCTCCCACCGTCCCACACCCTCAACAGCACTCTCACCCCCACACCACCCTCACACCGTCCCACACCCTCAACAGCACTCCCACCCCCACACGACCCTCACACCGTCCCACACCCTCAACAGCACTCCCACCCCCACACCACCCTCACACCGTCCCCCCCCTCAACTGCACTCCCACCCCCACACCTCCCTCACACCGTCCCCCCCCTCAACAGCACTCCCACCCCCACACCACCCTCACACTGTCCCCCCCCTCAACAGCACTCCCACCCCCACACCTCCCTCACACCGTCCCCCCCTCAACAGCACTCCCACCCCCACACCACCCTCACACCGTCCCAACCCCTCAACAGCCTCTCACCCCCACACCATCCTCACACCGTCCCACCCCCTCAACAGCCTCTCACCCCCGCACCACCCTCACACCGTCCCACCCCCTCAACAGTCTCTCACCCCCACACCACCCTCACACCGTCCGCCCCTCAGCAGCGCTCCCACCCCCACACCACCGTCACACCGTCCCACCCCCTCAACAGCACTCCCACCCCCACACCACCATCACACCGTTCCACCCCCTCAACAGCCTCTCACCCCCACACCACCCTCACACCGTCCCACCCCCTCAACAGTCTCTCACCCCCACACCACCCTCACACCATCCCACCCCCTCACCAGCACTCCCACCCCAGCACCACCCTCCCACCGTACAACCCCTCAACTGCACTCCCACCCCCACACCACCCTCACACCGTCCCACCCCCTCAACAGCACTCCTACCTCCGCACCACCCTCACACCGTCCCTCCCCCTCAACAGCACTCCCACCCCTGCACCACCCTCACACCGTCCCACCCCCTCAACAGTCTCTCACCCCCGCACCACCCTCACACCGTCCCACCCCCTCAACAGCACTCCCACCCCCACACCACCCTCACACCGTGTCACCCCCTCAACAGCACTCCCACCCCCACACCACCCTCACACCGTCCCACCCCCTCAACAGCACTCCCACCCCCACACCCCCCTCACACCGTGTCAAACACCCCCTCAACAGCACTCCCACCCCCGCACCACCCTCACACCGTGACAAACACCCCCTCAACAGTACTCCCACCCCCACACCACCCTCACACCGTGCCCCCCTCAACAGCACTCCCACCCCAGCACCACCCTCACATCGTCCCCCCCTCAACAGCACTCCCACCCCCACACCACCCTCACCCCGTGCCCCCCTCAACAGCACTCCCACCCCCGCACCAACCTCACACCGTCCCCCCCTCAACAGCACTCCCACCCCCACACCACCCTCACACCGTGTCAAACACCCCCTCAACAGCACACCCACCCCCACACCACCCTCACAACCTCCCACCCCCTCACCAGCACTCCCACCCCCGCACCACCCTCACACCGTCCCATCCCCTCAACAGCAGTCCCACCCCCACACCACCCTCACACCGTCCCACCCCCTCAACAGCCTCTCACCCCCGCACCACCCTCACTGCGTCCCACCCCCTCACCAGCACTCCCACCCCCGCACCAACCTCACACCGTCCCACCCCCTCAACAGCACTCCCACCCCCGCACCACCCTCACACCGTCCCACCCCCTCACCAGCACTCCCACCCCCGCACCACCCTCACACCGTCCCACCCCCTCAACAGTCTCTCACCCCCACACCACCCTCACACCGTCCGCCCCTCAACAGCGCTCCCACCCCCACACCACCGTCACACCGTCCCACCCCCTCAACAGCACTCCCACCCCCACACCACCATCACACCGCCCCACCCCCTCAACAGCCTCTCACCCCCACACCACCCTCACACCGTCCCCCCCTCAACAGCACTCCCACCCCCACACCACCCTCACACCGTGTCAAACACCCCCTCAACAGCACACCCACCCCAACACCACCCTCACAACCTCCCACCCCCTGACCAGCACTCCCACCCCCGCACCACCCTCACACCGTCCCATCCCCTCAACAGCAGTCCCACCCCACACCACCCTCACACCGTCCCACCCCCTCAACAGCCTCTCACCCCCGCACCACCCTTACTGCGTCCCACCCCCTCACCAGCACTCCCACCCCCGCACCAACCTCACACCGTCCCACCCCCTCAACAGCACTCCCACCCCCGCACCACCCTCACACCGTCCCACCCCCTCACCAGCACTCCCACCCCCGCACCACCCTCACACCGTCCCACCCCCTCAACAGCACTCCCACCCCCGCACCACCCTCACACCGTCCCACCCCCTCACCAGCACTCCCACCCCCGCACCACCCTCACACCGTCCCACCCCCTCAACAGCACTCCCACCCCCGCACCACCCTCACACCGTCCCACCCCCTCAACAGCCTCTCACCCCCGCACCACCCTCACACCGTCCCTCCCTCAACAGCACTCCCACCCCCACACCACCCTCACACCGTCCCACCCCTTCAACAGCACTCCCACCCCCACACCACCCTCACACCGTCCCACCCCCTCAACAGCCTCTCACCCCCGCACCACCCTCACACCGTCCCCCCCTCAACAGCACTCCCACCCCCACACCACCCTCACACCGTCCCACCCCCTCAACAGCACTCCCACCCCCGCACCACCCTCACACAGTCCCACCCCCTCAACAGCACCCCCACCCCCGCACCACCCTCACACCATCCCACCCCCTCAACAGCACTCCCACCCCCACACCACCCTCACACCGTCCCACCCCCTCAACAGCACTCTCACCCCCACACCACCCTCACACCGTCCCACCCCCTCAACAGCACTCCCACCCCCACACCACCCTCACACCGTCCCACCCCCTCAACAGCAGTCCCACACCCGCACCACCCTCACACCACCCTCCCCCCCTCAACAGCACTCCCACCCACACACCACCCTCACACCGTCCCACCCCCTCAACAGCACTCCCACCCCCACACCACCCTCACACCGTCCCTCCCCCCCTCAACAGCACTCTCACCCCCGCACCACCCTCACACCCTCCCACCCCCTCAACACACTACCACCCTCACACCGTCCCACCCCCTCAACAGCACTCACACCCCCGGACCACCCTCACACTGTCCCACCCCCTCAACAGCATTCCCACCCCCACACCACCCTCACACCGTCCCACCCCCTCAACAGCACTCCCACCCCCACACCACCCTCACACCGCCCCACACCCTCAACAGCACTCCCACCCCCACACGACCCTCCCACCGTCCCACCCCCTCAACAGCACTCCCACCCCCCACCACCCTCACACCGTCCCACCCCTTCAACAGCCTCTCACCCCCACACCACCCTCACACCGTCCCACCCCCTCAACAGCACTCCCACCCCCACACCACCCTCCCACCGTACAACCCCTCAACTGCACTCCCACCCCCACACCACCCTCACACCGTCCCTCCCCCTCAACAGCACTCCCACCCCTACACCACCCTCACACCGTCCCACACCCTCAACAGCACTCCCACCCCCACACGACCCTCCCACCGTCCCACACCCTCAACAGCACTCTCACCCCCACACCACCCTCACACCGTCCCACACCCTCAACAGCACTCCCACCCCCACACGACCCTCACACCGTCCCACACCCTCAACAGCACTCCCACCCCCACACCACCCTCACACCGTCCCCCCCTCAACTGCACTCCCACCCCCACACCTCCCTCACACCGTCCCCCCCCTCAACAGCACTCCCACCCCCACACCACCCTCACACTGTCCCCCCCCTCAACAGCACTCCCACCCCCACACCTCCCTCACACCGTCCCCCCCTCAACAGCACTCCCACCCCCACACCACCCTCACACCTTCCCACCCCCTCAACAGCACTCCCACCCCCGCACCACCCTCACACCGTCCCAACCCCTCAACAGCCTCTCACCCCCACACCATCCTCACACCGTCCCACCCCCTCAACAGCCTCTCACCCCCGCACCACCCTCACACCGTCCCACCCCCTCAACAGTCTCTCACCCCCACACCACCCTCACACCGTCCGCCCCTCAACAGCGCTCCCACCCCCACACCACCGTCACACCGTCCCACCCCCTCAACAGCACTCCCAACCCCACGCCACCATCACACCGTCCCACCCCCTCAACAGCCTCTCACCCCCACACCACCCTCACACCGTCCCACCCCCTCAACAGTCTCTCACCCCCACACCACCCTCACACCATCCCACCCCCTCACCAGCACTCCCACCCCAGCACCACCCTCCCACCGTACAACCCCTCAACTGCACTCCCACCCCCACACCACCCTCACACCGTCCCTCCCCCTCAACAGCACTCCTACCTCCGCACCACCCTCACACCGTCCCTCCCCCTCAACAGCACTCCTACCTCCGCACCACCCTCACACCGTCCATCCCCCTCAACAGCACTCCCACCCCTGCACCACCCTCACACCGTCCCACCCCGTCAACAGTCTCTCACCCCCGCACCACCCTCACACCGTCCCACCCCCTCAACAGCACTCCCACCCCCACACCACCCTCACACCGTGTCACCCCCGCAACAGCACTCCCACCCCCACACCACCCTCACACCGTCCCACCCCCTCAACAGCACTCCCACCCCCACACCCCCCTCACACCGTGTCAAACACCCCCTCAACAGCACTCCCACCCCCGCACCACCCTCACACCGTGACAAACACCCCCTCAACAGTACTCCCACCCCCACACCACCCTCACACCGTGGCCCCCTCAACAGCACTCCCACCCCCGCACCACCCTCACACCGTCCCCCCCTCAACAGCACTCCCACCCCCACACCACCCTCACCCCGTGCCCCCCTCAACAGCACTCCCACCCCCGCACCAACCTCACACCGTCCCCCCCTCAACAGCACTCCCACCCCCACACCACCCTCACACCGTGTCAAACACCCCCTCAACAGCACCCCCACCCCCACACCACCCTCACAACCTCCCACCCCCTCACCAGCACTCCCACCCCCACACCACCCTCACACCGTCCCATCCCCTCAACAGCAGTCCCACCCCCACACCACCCTCACACCGTCCCACCCCCTCAACAGCCTCTCACCCCCGCACCACCCTCACACCGTCCCACCCCCTCACCAGCACTCCCACCCCCGCACCACCCTCACACCGTCCCACCCCCTCAACAGCACTCCCACCCCCGCACCACCCTCACACCGTCCCACCCCCTCACCAGCACTCCCACCCCCGCACCACCCTCACACCGTCCCACCCCCTCAACAGCACTCCCACCCCCGCACCACCCTCACACCGTCCCACCCCCTCAACAGCCTCTCACCCCCGCACCACCCTCACACCGTCCCCCCCTCAACAGCACTCCCACCCCCACACCACCCTCACACCGTCCCACCCCTTCAACAGCACTCCCACCCCCACACAACCCTCACACCGTCCCACCCCCTCAACAGCCTCTCACCCCCGCACCACCCTCACACCGTCCCCCCTCAACAGCACTCCCACCCCCACACCACCCTCACACCGTCCCACCCCCTCAACAGCACTCCCACCCCCGCACCACCCTCACACCGTCCCACCCCCTCAACAGCACCCCCACCCCCGCACCACCCTCACACCATCCCACCCCCTCAACAGCACTCCCACCCCCACACCACCCTCACACCGTCCCACCCCCTCAACAGCACTCTCACCCCCACACCACCCTCACACCGTCCCACCCCCTCAACAGCACTCCCACCCCCACACCACCCTCACACCGTCCCTCCCCCTCAACAGCACTCCCACTCCCGGACCACCCTCACACCGTCCCTCCCCCTCAACAGCACTCCCACTCCCGGACCACCCTCACACCATCCCACCCCCTCAACAGTTCTCCCACCCCCGCACCACCCTCACACCGTCCCACCCCCTCAACAGCACTCTCACCCCCGCACCACCCTCACACCCTCCCACCCCCTCAACACACTACCACCCTCACACCGTCCCACCCCCTCAACAGCATTCCCACCCCCACACCACCCTCACTCCGTCCCACCCCCTCAACAGCACTCCCACCCCCACACCACCCTCACACCGTCCCACCCCCTCAACAGCACTCCCACCCCCACACCACCCTCACACCGTCCCACCCCCTCAACAGCCTCTCACCCCCCACACCACCCTCACACCGTCCCACCCCCTCAACAGCACTCCCACCCCCACACCACCCTCCCACCGTACAACCCCTCAACTGCACTCCCACCGCCACACCACCCTCACACCGTCCCACCCCCTCAACAGCACTCCCACCCCCGCACCACCCTCACACCGTCCCACCCCCTCAACAGCACCCCCACCCCCGCACCACCCTCACACCATCCCACCCCCTCAACAGCACTCCCACCCCCACACCACCCTCACACCGTCCCACCCCCTCAACAGCACTCTCACCCCCACACCACCCTCACACCGTCCCACCCCCTCAACAGCACTCCCACCCCCACACCACCCTCACACCGCCCCACACCCTCAACAGCACTCCCACCCCCACACGACCCTCCCACCGTCCCACCCCCTCAACAGCACTCCCACCCCCCACCACCCTCACACCGTCCCACCCCTTCAACAGCCTCTCACCCCCACACCACCCTCACACCGTCCCACCCCCTCAACAGCACTCCCACCCCCACACCACCCTCCCACCGTACAACCCCTCAACTGCACTCCCACCCCCACACCACCCTCACACCGTCCCTCCCCCTCAACAGCACTCCCACCCCCACACCACCCTCACACCGTCCCACACCCTCAACAGCACTCCCACCCCCACACGACCCTCCGACCCTCACACCGTCCCACACCGTCCCACACCCTCAACAGCACTCCCACCCCCACACGACCCTCACACCGTCCCCACACCCTCAACAGCACTCCCACCCCACACACCACCCTCACACCGTCCCCCCCTCAACTGCACTCCCACCCCCACACCTCCCCTCACACCGTCCCCCCACCCTCAACAGCACTCCCACCCCCACACCACCCTCACACTGTCCCCCCCCCTCAACAGCACTCCCACCCCCCACCACCTCCCTCACACCGTCCCCCCCCTCAACAGCACTCCCACCCCCACACCACCCTCACACCTTCCCACCCCCTCAACAGCACTCCCCACCCCCGCACCACCCTCACACCGTCCCAACCCCTCAACAGCCTCTCACACCCCCACACCATCCTCACACCGTCCCACCCCCTCAACAGTCTCTCACCCCCACACCACCCTCACACCGTCCGCCCCTCAACAGCGCTCCCACCCCCCACACCACCGTCACACCGTCCCACCCCCTCAACAGCACTCCCAACCCCACGCCACCATCACACCGTCCCCACCCCCTCAACAGCCTCTCACCCCCCACACCACCCTCACAACCGTCCCACCCCCTCAACAGTCTCTCACCCCCCACACCACCCTCACACCATCCCACCCCCTCACCAGCACTCCCCACCCCAGCACCACCCTCCCACCGTACAACCCCTCAACTGCACTCCCACCCCCCACACCCACCCTCACACCCGTCCCTCCCCCTCAACAGCACTCCTACCTCCGCACCACCCTCACACCGTCCCTCCCCCTCAACAGCACTCCTACCTCCGCACCACCCTCACACCGTCCATCCCCCTCAACAGCACTCCCACCCCTGCACCACCCTCACACCGTCCCACCCCGTCAACAGTCTCTCACCCCCGCACCACCCTCACACCGTCCCACCCCCTCAACAGCACTCCCACCCCCACACCACCCTCACACCGTGTCACCCCCGCAACAGCACTCCCACCCCCACACCACCCTCACACCGTCCCACCCCTCAACAGCACTCCCACCCCCACACCCCCCTCACACCGTGTCAAACACCCCCTCAACAGCACTCCCACCCCCGCACCACCCTCACACCGTGACAAACACCCCCTCAACAGTACTCCCACCCCCCACACCACCCTCACACCGTGGCCCCCTCAACAGCACTCCCACCCCCCGCACCACCCTCACACCGTCCCCCCCTCAACAGCAACTCCCACCCCCACACCACCCCTCACCCCGTGCCCCCCTCAACAGCACTCCCACCCCCGCACCAACCTCACACCGTCCCCCCCCTCAACAGCACTCCCACCCCCACACCACCCTCACACCGTGTCAAACACCCCCTCAACAGCACCCCCACCCCCACACCACCCTCACAACCTCCCACCCCCCTCACCAGCACTCCCACCCCCCACACCACCCTCACACCGTCCCATCCCCTCAACAGCAGTCCCACCCCCCACACCACCCTCACACCGTCCCACCCCCTCAACAGCCTCTCACCCCCGCACCACCCTCACACCGTCCCACCCCCTCACCAGCACTCCCACCCCCCGCACCACCCTCACACCGTCCCACCCCCTCAACAGCACTCCCACCCCCGCACCACCCTCACACCGTCCCACCCCCTCACCAGCACTCCCACCCCCGCACCACCCTCACACCGTCCCACCCCCTCAACAGCACTCCCACCCCCGCACCACCCTCACACCGTCCCACCCCCTCAACAGCCTCTCACCCCCGCACCACCCTCACACCGTCCCCCCCTCAACAGCACTCCCACCCCCACACCACCCTCACACCGTCCCACCCCTTCAACAGCACTCCCACCCCCACACCACCCTCACACCGTCCCACCCCCTCAACAGCCTCTCACCCCCGCACCACCCTCACACCGTCCCCCCTCAACAGCACTCCCACCCCCACACCACCCTCACACCGTCCCACCCCCTCAACAGCACTCCCACCCCCGCACCACCCTCACACCGTCCCACCCCCTCAACAGCACCCCCACCCCCGCACCACCCTCACACCATCCCACCCCCTCAACAGCACTCCCACCCCCACACCACCCTCACACCGTCCCACCCCCTCAACAGCACTCTCACCCCCACACCACCCTCACACCGTCCCACCCCCTCAACAGCACTCCCACCCCCCACACCACCCTCACACCGTCCCTCCCCCTCAACAGCACTCCCACTCCCGGACCACCCTCACACCGTCCCTCCCCCTCAACAGCACTCCCACTCCCGGACCACCCTCACACCATCCCACCCCCTCAACAGTTCTCCCACCCCCGCACAACCCTCACACCGTCCCACCCCCTCAACAGCACTCTCACCCCCGCACCACCCTCACACCCTCCCACCCCCTCAACACACTACCACCCTCACACCGTCCCACCCCCTCAACAGCATTCCCACCCCCACACCACCCTCACTCCGTCCCACCCCCTCAACAGCACTCCCACCCCCACACCACCCTCACACCGTCCCACCCCCTCAACAGCACTCCCACCCCCACACCACCCTCACACCGTCCCACCCCCTCAACAGCCTCTCACCCCCACACCACCCTCACACCGTCCCACCCCCTCAACAGCACTCCCACCCCCACACCACCCTCCCACCGTACAACCCCTCAACTGCACTCCCACCGCCACACCACCCTCACACCGTCCCACCCCCTCAACAGCACTCCCACCCCCGCACCACCCTCACACCGTCCCACCCCCTCAACAGCACCCCCACCCCCGCACCACCCTCACACCATCCCACCCCCTCAACAGCACTCCCACCCCCACACCACCCTCACACCGTCCCACCCCCTCAACAGCACTCTCACCCCCACACCACCCTCACACCGTCCCACCCCCTCAACAGCACTCCCACCCCCACACCACCCTCACACCGTCCCACCCCCTCAACAGCAGTCCCACACCCGCACCACCCTCACACCACCCTCCCCCCCTCAACAGCACTCCCACCCCCACACCACCCTCACACCGTCCCACCCCCTCAACAGCACTCCCACCCCCACACCACCCTCACACCGTCCCTCCCCCCCTCAACAGCACTCTCACCCCCGCACCACCCTCACACCCTCCCACCCCCTCAACACACTACCACCCTCACACCGTCCCACCCCCTCAACAGCACTCCCACCCCCACACCACCCTCACACCGTCCCACACCCTCAACAGCACTCCCACCCCCACACGACCCTCCCACCGTCCCACCCCCTCAACAGCACTCCCACCCCCCACCACCCTCACACCGTCCCACCCCTTCAACAGCCTCTCACCCCCACACCACCCTCACACCGTCCCACCCCCTCAACAGCACTCCCACCCCCACACCACCCTCCCACCGTACAACCCCTCAACTGCACTCCCACCCCCACACCACCCTCACACCGTCCCTCCCCCTCAACAGCACTACCACCCCCACACCACCCTCACACCGTCCCACACCCTCAACAGCACTCCCACCCCCACACGACCCTCCCACCGTCCCACACCCTCAACAGCACTCTCACCCCCACACCACCCTCACACCGTCCCACACCCTCAACAGCACTCCCACCCCCACACGACCCTCACACCGTCCCACACCCTCAACAGCACTCCCACCCCCACACCACCCTCACACCGTCCCCCCCTCAACTGCACTCCCACCCCCACACCTCCCTCACACCGTCCCCCCCCTCAACAGCACTCCCACCCCCACACCACCCTCACACTGTCCCCCCCCCTCAACAGCACTCCCACCCCCACACCTCCCTCACACCGTCCCCCCCCTCAACAGCACTCCCACCCCCACACCACCCTCACACCGTCCCACCCCCTCAACAGCACTCCCACCCCCGCACCACCCTCACACCGTCCCAACCCCTCAACAGCCTCTCACCCCCACACCATCCTCACACCGTCCCACCCCCTCAACAGCCTCTCACCCCCGCACCACCCTCACACCGTCCCACCCCCTCAACAGTCTCTCACCCCCACACCACCCTCACACCGTCCGCCCCTCAACAGCGCTCCCACCCCCACACCACCGTCACACCGTCCCACCCCCTCAACAGCACTCCCACCCCCACACCACCATCACACCGTCCCACCCCCTCAACAGCCTCTCACCCCCACACCACCCTCACACCGTCCCACCCCCTCAACAGTCTCTCACCCCCACACCACCCTCACACCATCCCACCCCCTCACCAGCACTCCCACCCCAGCACCACCCTCCCACCGTACAACCCCTCAACTGCACTCCCACCCCCACACCACCCTCACACCGTCCCACCCCCTCAACAGCACTCTCACCCCCACACCACCCTCACATCGTCCCACCCCCTCAACAGCACTCCCACCCCCACACCACCCTCACACCGTCCCACCCCCTCAACAGCACTCCCACCCCCACACCACCCTCACACCGTCCCACCCCCTCAACAGCCTCTCACCCCCACACCACCCTCACACCGTCCCACCCCCTCAACAGCACTCCCACCCCCACACCACCCTCCCACCGTACAACCCCTCAACTGCACTCCCACCGCCACACCACCCTCACACCGTCCCACCCCCTCAACAGCACTCCCACCCCCGCACCACCCTCACACCGTCCCACCCCCTCAACAGCACCCCCACCCCCGCACCACCCTCACACCATCCCACCCCCTCAACAGCACTCCCACCCCCACACCACCCTCACACCGTCCCACCCCCTCAACAGCACTCTCACCCCCACACCACCCTCACACCGTCCCACCCCCTCAACAGCACTCCCACCCCCACACCACCCTCACACCGTCCCACCCCCTCAACAGCAGTCCCACACCCGCACCACCCTCACACCACCCTCCCCCCCTCAACAGCACTCCCACCCCCACACCACCCTCACACCGTCCCACCCCCTCAACAGCACTCCCACCCCCACACCACCCTCACACCGTCCCTCCCCCCCTCAACAGCACTCTCACCCCCGCACCACCCTCACACCCTCCCACCCCCTCAACACACTACCACCCTCACACCGTCCCACCCCCTCAACAGCACTCACACCCCCGGACCACCCTCACACTGTCCCACCCCCTCAACAGCATTCCCACCCCCACACCACCCTCACACCGTCCCACCCCCTCAACAGCACTCCCACCCCCACACCACCCTCACACCGTCCCACACCCTCAACAGCACTCCCACCCCCACACGACCCTCCCACCGTCCCACCCCCTCAACAGCACTCCCACCCCCCACCACCCTCACACCGTCCCACCCCTTCAACAGCCTCTCACCCCCACACCACCCTCACACCGTCCCACCCCCTCAACAGCACTCCCACCCCCACACCACACTCCCACCGTACAACCCCTCAACTGCACTCCCACCCCCACACCACCCTCACACCGTCCCTCCCCCTCAACAGCACTCCCACCCCCACACCACCCTCACACCGTCCCACACCCTCAACAGCACTCCCACCCCCACACGACCCTCCCACCGTCCCACACCCTCAACAGCACTCTCACCCCCACACCACCCTCACACCGTCCCACACCCTCAACAGCACTCCCACCCCCACACGACCCTCACACCGTCCCACACCCTCAACAGCACTCCCACCCCCACACCACCCTCACACCGTCCCCCCCTCAACTGCACTCCCACCCCCACAACTCCCTCACACCGTCCCCCCCCTCAACAGCACTCCCACCCCCACACCACCCTCACACTGTCCCCCCCCTCAACAGCACTCCCACCCCCACACCTCCCTCACACCGTCCCCCCCTCAACAGCACTCCCACCCCCACACCACCCTCACACCGTCCCACCCCCTCAACAGCACTCCCACCCCCGCACCACCCTCACACCGTCCCAACCCCTCAACAGCCTCTCACCCCCACACCATCCTCACACCGTCCCACCCCCTCAACAGCCTCTCACCCCCGCACCACCCTCACACCGTCCCACCCCCTCAACAGTCTCTCACCCCCACACCACCGTCACACCGTCCCACCCCCTCAACAGCCTCTCACCCCCACACCACCCTCACACCGTCCGCCCCTCAACAGCGCTCCCACCCCCACACCACCGTCACACCGTCCCACCCCCTCAACAGCACTCCCACCCCCACACCACCATCACACCGTCCCACCCCCTCAACAGCCTCTCACCCCCACACCACCCTCACACCGTCCCACCCCCTCAACAGTCTCTCACCCCCACACCACCCTCACACCATCCCACCCCCTCACCAGCACTCCCACCCCAGCACCACCCTCCCACCGTACAACCCCTCAACTGCACTCCCACCCCCACACCACCCTCACACCGTCCCTCCCCCTCAACAGCACTCCTACCTCCGCACCACCCTCACACCGTCCCTCCCCCTCAACAGCACTCCTACCTCCGCACCACCCTCACACCGTCCATCCCCCTCAACAGCACTCCCACCCCTGCACCACCCTCACACCGTCCCACCCCCTCAACAGTCTCTCACCCCCGCACCACCCTCACACCGTCCCACCCCCTCAACAGCACTCCCACCCCCACACCACCCTCACACCGTGTCACCCCCGCAACAGCACTCCCACCCCCACACCACCCTCACACCGTCCCACCCCCTCAACAGCACTCCCACCCCCACACCCCCCTCACACCGTGTCAAACACCCCCTCAACAGCACTCCCACCCCCGCACCACCCTCACACCGTGACAAACACCCCCTCAACAGTACTCCCACCCCCACACCACCCTCACACCGTGGCCCCCTCAACAGCACTCCCACCCCCGCACCACCCTCACACCGTCCCCCCTCAACAGCACTCCCACCCCCACACCACCCTCACCCCGTGCCCCCCTCAACAGCACTCCCACCCCCGCACCAACCTCACACCGTCCCCCCCTCAACAGCACTCCCACCCCCACAACACCCTCACACCGTGTCAAACACCCCCTCAACAGCACCCCCACCCCCACACCACCCTCACAACCTCCCACCCCCTCACCAGCACTCCCACCCCCACACCACCCTCACACCGTCCCATCCCCTCAACAGCAGTCCCACCCCCACACCACCCTCACACCGTCCCACCCCCTCAACAGCCTCTCACCCCCGCACCACCCTCACTGCGTCCCACCCCCTCACCAGCAATCCCACCCCCGCACCACCCTCACACCGTCCCACCCCCTCACCAGCACTCCCACCCCCGCACCACCCTCACACCGTCCCACCCCCTCAACAGCACTCCCACCCCCGCACCTCCCTCACACCGTCCCACCCCCTCACCAGCACTCCCACCCCCGCACCACCCTCACACCGTCCCACCCCCTCAACAGCACTCCCACCCCCGCACCACCCTCACACCGTCCCACCCCCTCAACAGCCTCTCACCCCCGCACCACCCTCACACCGTCCCCCCCTCAACAGCACTCCCACCCCCACACCACCCTCACACCGTCCCACCCCTTCAACAGCACTCCCACCCCCACACCACCCTCACACCGTCCCACCCCCTCAACAGCCTCTCACCCCCGCACCACCCTCACACCGTCCCCCCCTCAACAGCACTCCCACCCCCACACCACCCTCACACCGTCCCACCCCCTCAACAGCACTCCCACCCCCGCACCACCCTCACACCGTCCCACCCCCTCAACAGCACCCCCACCCCCGCACCACCCTCACACCATCCCACCCCCTCAACAGCACTCCCACCCCCACACCACCCTCACACCGTCCCACCCCCTCAACAGCACTCTCACCCCCACACCACCCTCACACCGTCCCACGCCCTCAACAGCACTCCCACCCCCACACCACCCTCACACCGTCCCACCCCCTCAACAGCACTCCCACACCCGCACCACCCTCACACCACCCTCCCCCCCTCAACAGCACTCCCACCCCCACACCACCCTCACACCGTCCCACCCCCTCAACAGCACTCCCACCCCCACACCACCCTCACACCGTCCCTCCCCCTCAACAGCACTCTCACCCCCGCACCACCCTCACACCCTCCCACCCCCTCAACACACTACCACCCTCACACCGTCCCACCCCCTCAACAGCACTCCCACCCTCACACCACCCTCACACCATCCCACCCCCTCAACAGTTCTCCCATCCCCCACCACCCTCACACCGTCCCACCCCCTCAACAGCACTCTCACCCCCGCACCACCCTCACACCCTCCCACCCCCTCAACACACTACCACCCTCACACCGTCCCACCCCCTCAACAGCACTCACACCCCCACACCACCCTCACACCGTCCCACCCCCTCAACAGCACTCCCACCCCCACACCACCCTCACACCGTCCCACCCCCTCAACAGCACTCCCACCCCCACACCACCCTCACACCGTCCCACCCCCTCAACAGCCTCTCACCCCCACACCACCCTCACACCGTCCCACCCCCTCAACAGCACTCCCACCCCCACACCACCCTCCCACCGTACAACCCCTCAACTGCACTCCCACCGCCACACCACCCTCACACCGTCCCTCCCCCTCAACAGCACTCCCACCCCCGCACCACGCTCACACCGTCCCACCCCCTCAACAGCACTCCTACCTCCGTACCACCCTCACACCGTCCCTCCCCCTCAACAGCACTCCCACCCCCGCAACACCCTCACTCCGTCCCACCCCCTCAACAGTCTCTCACCCCCGCACCACCCTCACACCGTCCCACCACCTCAACAGCACTCCCACCCCCGCACCACCCTCACACCATCCCACCCCCTCAACAGCACTCGCACCCCCGCACCACCCTCACACCGTCCCACCCCCTCAACAGCACTCCCACCCCCACACCACCCTCACACCGTCCCACCCCCTCAACAGCACTCCCACCCCCGCACCACCCTCACACCGTCCCACCCCCTCAACAGCACTCCCACCCCCACACCACCCTCACACCGTCCCACCCCCTCAACAGCACTCCCACCCCCTCACCAACCTCACACCGTCCCACCCCCTCAACAGCACTCTCACCCCCACACCACCCTCACACCGTCCCCCCCCAAAACAGCACTCCCACCCCCGCACCACCCTCACACCGTCCCACCCCCTCAACAGCACTCCCACCCCCGCACCACCCTCACACCGTCCCACCCCATCAACAGCACTCCCACCCCCACACCACCCTCACACCCTCCCACACACTCAAAGGCACTCCCACCCTCACACCACTCTCACACCGTCCCACCCCCTCAACAGCACTCTCACCCCCGCACCACCCTCACACCGTAACCCCCCTCAACAGCTCTCCCACCCGCACACCACCCTCACACTGTCCCCCCCCTCAACAGTACTCCCACCCCCACACCACCCTCACACCATCCCACCCCCTCAACAGCACTCCCACCCCCGCACCACCCTCACACCGTCTCACCCCCTCAACAGCACTCCCACCCCCGCACCACCCTCACACCGTCCCACCCCCTCAACAGTACTCCCACCCCCACACCACCCTCACACCGTCCCACCATCTCAACAGCAATCCCACCCCCACACCACCCTCACACCGTCCCACCATCTCAACAGCAATCCCACCCCCACACCACCCTCACACCGTCCCACCCCTTCAACAGCACTCCCACCCCCGCACCACCCTCACACCGTCCCACCCCCTCAACAGCACTCCCACCCTCACACCGACCCACCCCCTCAACAGCACTCCCACCCCCACACCACCCTCACACTGTCCCACCCCTCAAAGGCTCTCCCACACTCACACCATCCCATCCCCTCAAAGGCACTCCCACCCTCACACCATCCCACCCCCTCAACAGCACTCCCACCCCCACACCACCCTCACACCGTCCCACCCTCTCAACCGCACTCCCAGCCCCGCACCACCCTCACACCGTCCCACCCCCTCAACAGCACTCCCACCCCCACACCACCCGCACACCATGACAAACAGCCCCTCAACAGCACTCCCACCCTCACACCGTCCCACCCCCTCAACATCACTCCCACCCCCACACGACCCTCACACCGTCCCACCCCCTCACCAGCATTCTCACCCCCACACCACCCTCACACCGTCCCACCCCCTCAACAGCACTCCCACCCCCGCACCACCCTCACACCGTCCCCCCTCAACAGCACTCCCACCCCCACACCACCCTCACCCCGTGCCCCCCTCAACAGCACTCCCACCCCCGCACCAACCTCACACCGTCCCCCCCTCAACAGCACTCCCACCCCCACACCACCCTCACACCGTGTCAAACACCCCCTCAACAGCACCCCCACCCCCACACCACCCTCACAACCTCCCACCCCCTCACCAGCACTCCCACCCCCACACCACCCTCACACCGTCCCATCCCCTCAACAGCAGTCCCACCCCCACACCACCCTCACACCGTCCCACCCCCTCAACAGCCTCTCACCCCCGCACCACCCTCACTGCGTCCCACCCCCTCACCAGCAATCCCACCCCCGCACCACCCTCACACCGTCCCACCCCCTCACCAGCACTCCCACCCCCGCACCACCCTCACACCGTCCCACCCCCTCAACAGCACTCCCACCCCCGCACCACCCTCACACCGTCCCACCCCCTCACCAGCACTCCCACCCCCGCACCACCCTCACACCGTCCCACCCCCTCAACAGCACTCCCACCCCCGCACCACCCTCACACCGTCCCACCCCCTCAACAGCCTCTCACCCCCGCACCACCCTCACACCGTCCCCCCCTCAACAGCACTCCCACCCCCACACCACCCTCACACCGTCCCACCCCTTCAACAGCACTCCCACCCCCACACCACCCTCACACCGTCCCACCCCCTCAACAGCCTCTCACCCCCGCACCACCCTCACACCGTCCCCCCCTCAACAGCACTCCCACCCCCACACCACCCTCACACCGTCCCACCCCCTCAACAGCACTCCCACCCCCGCACCACCCTCACACCGTCCCACCCCCTCAACAGCACCCCCACCCCCGCACCACCCTCACACCATCCCACCCCCTCAACAGCACTCCCACCCCCACACCACCCTCACACCGTCCCACCCCCTCAACAGCACTCTCACCCCCACACCACCCTCACACCGTCCCACCCCCTCAACAGCACTCCCACCCCCACACCACCCTCACACCGTCCCACCCCCTCAACAGCACTCCCACACCCGCACCACCCTCACACCACCCTCCCCCCCTCAACAGCACTCCCACCCCCACACCACCCTCACACCGTCCCACCCCCTCAACAGCACTCCCACCCCCACACCACCCTCACACCGTCCCTCCCCCTCAACAGCACTCCCACTCCCGGACCACCCTCACACTGTCCCACCCCCTCAACAGCACTCCCACCCTCACACCACCCTCACACCATCCCACCCCCTCAACAGTTTTCCCACCCCCGCACCACCCTCACACCGTCCCACCCCCTCAACAGCACTCTCACCCCCGCACCACCCTCACACCCTCCCACCCCCTCAACACACTACCACCCTCACACCGTCCCACCCCCTCAACAGCATTCCCACCCCCACACCGCCCTCACACCGTCCCACCCCCTCAACAGCACTCCCACCCCCACACCACCCTCATTCCGTCCCACCCCCTCAACAGCACTCCCACCCCCACACCACCCTCACACCGTCCCACCCCCTCAACAGCCTCTCACCCCCACACCACCCTCACACCGTCCCACCCCCTCAACAGCACTCCCACCCCCACACCACCCTCCCACCGTACAACCCCTCAACTGCACTCCCACCGCCACACCACCCTCACACCGTCCCTCCCCCTCAACAGCACTCCCACCCCCGCACCACCCTCACACCGTCCCACCCCCTCAACAGCACTCCTACCTCCGTACCACCCTCACACCGTCCCTCCCCCTCAACAGCACTCCCACCCCCGCAACACCCTCACTCCGTCCCACCCCCTCAACAGTCTCTCACCCCCGCACCACCCTCACACCGTCCCACCACCTCAACAGCACTCCCACCCCCGCACCACCCTCACACCATCCCACCCCCTCAACAGCACTCGCACCCCCGCACCACCCTCACACCGTCCCACCCCCTCAACAGCACTCCCACCCCCACACCACCCTCACACCGTCCCACCCCCTCAACAGCACTCCCACCCCCGCACCACCCTCACACCGTCCCACCCCCTCAACAGCACTCCCACCCCCACACCACCCTCACACCGTCCCACCCCCTCAACAGCACTCCCACCCCCTCACCAACCTCACACCGTCCCACCCCCTCAACAGCACTCTCACCCCCACACCACCCTCACACCGTCCCCCCCCAAAACAGCACTCCCACCCCCGCACCACCCTCACACCGTCCCACCCCCTCAACAGCACTCCCACCCCCGCACCACCCTCACACCGTCCCACCCCATCAACAGCACTCCCACCCCCACACCACCCTCACACCCTCCCACACACTCAAAGGCACTCCCACCCTCACACCACTCTCACACCGTCCCACCCCCTCAACAGCACTCTCACCCCCGCACCACCCTCACACCGTCCCCCCCCTCAACAGCTCTCCCACCCGCACACCACCCTCACACTGTCCCCCCCCTCAACAGTACTCCCACCCCCACACCACGCTCACACCATCCCACCCCCTCAACAGCACTCCCACCCCCGCACCACCCTCACACCGTCTCACCCCCTCAACAGCACTCCCACCCCCGCACCACCCTCACACCGTCCCACCCCCTCAACAGTACTCCCACCCCCACACCACCCTCACACCGTCCCACCATCTCAACAGCAATCCCACCCCCACACCACCCTCACACCGTCCCACCCTCAACAGCACTCCCACCCCCGCACCACCCTCACACCGTCCCACCCCCTCAACAGCACTCCCACCCCCACACCACCCTCACACCGTCCCACCATCTCAACAGCAATCCCACCCCCACACCACCCTCACACCGTCCCACCCCCTCAACAGCACTCCCACCCCCGCACCACCCTCACACCGTCCCACCCCCTCAACAGCACTCCCACCCTCACACCGACCCACCCCCTCAACAGCACTCCCACCCCCACACCACCCTCACACTGTCCCACCCCTCAAAGGCTCTCCCACACTCACACCATCCCATCCCCTCAAAGGCACTCCCACCCTCACACCATCCCACCCCCTCAACAGCACTCCCACCCCCACACCACCCTCACACCGTCCCACCCTCTCAACCGCACTCCCAGCCCCGCACCACCCTCACACCGTCCCACCCCCTCAACAGCACTCCCACCCCCACACCACCCGCACACCATGACAAACAGCCCCTCAACAGCACTCCCACCCTCACACCGTCCCACCCCCTCAACATCACTCCCACCCCCACACGACCCTCACACCGTCCCACCCCCTCACCAGCATTCTCACCCCCACACCACCCTCACACCGTCCCACCCCCTCAACAGCACTCCCACCCCCACACGACCCTCCCACCGTCCCACACCCTCAACAGCACTCCGACCCCCACACCACCCTCACACCGTCCCACACCCTCAACAGCACTCCCACCCCCACACCACCCTCACACCGTCCCCCCCTCAACTGCACTCCCACCCCCACACCTCCCTCACACCGTCCCCCCCCTCAACAGCACTCCCACCCCCACACCACCCTCACACTGTCCCCCCCCCTCAACAGCACTCCCACCCCCACACCACCCTCACACCGTCCCACCCCCTCAACAGCACTCCCACCCCCGCACCACCCTCACACCGTGCCCCCCTCAACAGCACTCACACCCCCACACCACCCTCACACCGTCCCACCCCCTCAACAGCACTCCCACCCCCACACCACCCTCACACCGTCCAACCCCCTCAACAGCACTCCCCCCCCACACCACCCTCACTCCGTCCCACCCCCTCAACAGCTCGCCCACCCCCACACCACCCTCACACCGTCCCACCCCCTCAACAGCACTCCCACCCCCACACCACCCTCACACCGTGACAAACAGCCCCTCAACAGCACTCCCACCCCCACACCACCCTCACACCGTCCCACCATCTCAACAGCAATCCCACCCCCACACCACCCTCACACCGTCCCACCCCCTCAACAGCAGTCCCACCCCCACACCACCCTCACACCGTCCCACCACCTCAACAGCACTCCCACCCCCGCACCACCCTCACACCGTCCCACCCCCTCAACAGCACTCCCACCCCCACACCACCCTCACACCGTCCCACCACCTCAACAGCACTCCCACCCCCGCACCACCCTCACACCGTCCCACCCCCTCAACAGCACTCCCACCCCCACACCACCCTCACACCGTGACAAACAGCCCCTCAACAGCACTCCCACCCCCGCACCACCCTCACACCGTCCCACCCCCTCAAAAGCACTCCCACCCTCACACCGTCCCACCCCCTCAACAGCACTCCCACCCCCACACGACCCTCACACCGTCCCACACCCTCAACATCACTCCCACCCCCACATGACCCTCACACCGTCCCACCACCTCACCAGCATTCTCACCCCCACACCACCCTCACACCGTCCCACCCCCTCAACAGCACTCCCACCCCCACACCACCCTCACACCGTCCCACACCCTCAACAGCACTCCCACCCCCACACGACCCTCCCACCGTCCCACACCCTCAACAGCACTCTCAACCCCACACCACCCTCACACCGTCCCACACCCTCAACAGCACTCCCACCCCCACACGACCCTCACACCGTCCCACACCCTCAACAGCACTCCCACCCCCACACCACCCTCACACCGTCCCCCCCCCTCAACTGCACTCCCACCCCCACACCTCCCTCACACCTTCCCCCCCCTCAACAGCACTCCCACCCCCACACCACCCTCACACTGTCCCCCCCCTCAACAGCACTCCCACCCCCACACCTCCCTCACACCGTCCCCCCCTCAACAGCACTCCCACCCCCACACCACCCTCACACCGTCCCAACCCCTCAACAGCCTCTCACCCCCACACCATCCTCACACCGTCCCACCCCCTCAACAGCCTCTCACCCCCGCACCACCCTCACACCGTCCCACCCCCTCAACAGTCTCTCACCCCCACACCACCCTCACACCGTCCGCCCCTCAACAGCGCTCCCACCCCCACACCACCGTCACACCGTCCCACCCCCTCAACAGCACTCCCACCCCCACACCACCATCACACCGTCCCACCCCCTCAACAGCCTCTCACCCCCACACCACCCTCACACCGTCCCACCCCCTCAACAGTCTCTCACCCCCACACCACCCTCACACCATCCCACCCCCTCACCAGCACTCCCACCCCAGCACCACCCTCCCACCGTACAACCCCTCAACTGCACTCCCACCCCCACACCACCCTCACACCGTCCCACCCCCTCAACAGCACTCCTACCTCCGCACCACCCTCACACCGACCCTCCCCCTCAACAGCACTCCCACCCCTGCACCACCCTCACACCGTCCCACCCCCTCAACAGTCTCTCACCCCCGCACCACCCTCACACCGTCCCACCCCCTCAACAGCACTCCCACCCCCACACCACCCTCACACCGTGTCACCCCCTCAACAGCACTCCCACCCCCACACCACCCTCACACCGTCCCACCCCCTCAACAGCACTCCCACCCCCACACCCCCCTCACACCGTGTCAAACACCCCCTCAACAGCACTCCCACCCCCGCACCACCCTCACATCGTGACAAACACCCCCTCAACAGTACTCCCACCCCCACACCACCCTCACACCGTGCCCCCCTCAACAGCACTCCCACCCCCGCACCACCCTCACACCGTCTTCCCCTCAACAGCACTCCCACCCCCACACCACCCTCACCCCGTGCCCCCCTCAACAGCACTCCCACCCCCGCACCAACCTCACACCGTCCCCCTCAACAGCACTCCCACCCCCACACCACCCTCACACCGTGTCAAACACCCCCTCAACAGCACACCCACCCCCACACCACCCTCACAACCTCCCACCCCCTCACCAGCACTCCCACCCCCGCACCACCCTCACACCGTCCCATCCCCTCAACAGCAGTCCCACCCCCACACCACCCTCACACCGTCCCACCCCCTCAACAGCCTCTCACCCCCGCACCACCCTCACTGCGTCCCACCCCCTCACCAGCACTCCCACCCCCGCACCAACCTCACACCGTCCCACCCCCTCAACAGCACTCCCAGCCCCGCACCACCCTCACACCGTCCCACCCCCTCACCAGCACTCCCACCCCCGCACCACCCTCACACCGTCCCACCCCCTCAACAGTCTCTCACCCCCACACCACCCTCACACCGTCCGCCCCTCAACAGCGCTCCCACCCCCACACCACCGTCACACCGTCCCACCCCCTCAACAGCACTCCCACCCCCACACCACCCTCACACCGTCCGCCCCTCAACAGCGCTCCCACCCCCACACCACCGTCACACCGTCCCACCCCCTCAACAGCACTCCCACCCCCACACCACCATCACACCGTCCCACCCCCTCAACAGCCTCTCACCCCCACACCACCCTCACACCGTCCCACTCCCTCAACAGTCTCTCACCCCCACACCACCCTCACACCATCCCACCCCCTCACCAGCACTCCCACCCCAGCACCACCCTCCCACCGTACAACCCCTCAACTGCACTCCCACCCCCACACCACCCTCACACCGTCCCACCCCCTCAACAGCACTCCTACCTCCGCACCACCCTCACACCGTCCCTCCCCCTCAACAGCACTCCCACCCCTGCACCACCCTCACACCGTCCCACCCCCTCAACAGTCTCTCACCCCCGCACCACCCTCACACCGTCCCACCCCCTCAACAGCACTCCCACCCCCACACCACCCTCACACCGTGTCACCCCCTCAACAGCACTCCCACCCCCACACCACCCTCACACCGTCCCACCCCCTCAACAGCACTCCCACCCCCACACCCCCCTCACACCGTGTCAAACACCCCCTCAACAGCACTCCCACCCCCGCACCACCCTCACATCGTGACAAACACCCCCTCAACAGTACTCCCACCCCCACACCACCCTCACACCGTCCCACCCCCTCAACAGCACTCTCACCCCCACACCATCCTCACACCGTCCCACCCCCTCAACAGCACTCCCACCCCCACACCACCCTCACACCGTGCCCCCCTCAACAGCACTCCCACCCCCGCACCACCCTCACACCGTCTTCCCCTCAACAGCACTCCCACCCCCACACCACCCTCACCCCGTGCCCCCCTCAACAGCACTCCCACCGCCGCACCAACCTCACACCGTCCCCCTCAACAGCACTCCCACCCCCACACCACCCTCACACCGTGTCAAACACCCCCTCAACAGCACACCCACCCCCACACCACCCTCACAACCTCCCACCCCCTCACCAGCACTCCCACCCCCGCACCACCCTCACACCGTCCCATCCCCTCAACAGCAGTCCCACCCCCACACCACCCTCACACCGTCCCACCCCCTCAACAGCCTCTCACCCCCGCACCACCCTCACTGCGTCCCACCCCCTCACCAGCACTCCCACCCCCGCACCAACCTCACACCGTCCCACCCCCTCAACAGCACTCCCACCCCCGCACCACCCTCACACCGTCCCACCCCCTCACCAGCACTCCCACCCCCGCACCACCCTCACACCGTCCCACCCCCTCAACAGTCTCTCACCCCCACACCACCCTCACACCGTCCGCCCCTCAACAGCGCTCCCACCCCCACACCACCGTCACACCGTCCCACCCCCTCAACAGCCTCTCACCCACACACCACCCTCACACCGTCCCCCCCTCAACAGCACTCCCACCCCCACACCACCCTCACACCGTGTCAAACACCCCCTCAACAGCACTCCAACCCCCGCACCACCCTCACAACCTCCCACCCCCTCACCAGCACTCCCACCCCCACACCACCCTCACAACCTCCCACCCCCTCACCAGCACTCCCACCCCCGCACCACCCTCACACCGTCCCATCCCCTCAACAGCAGTCCCACCCCACACCACCCTCACACCGTCCCACCCCCTCAACAGCCTCTCACCCCCGCACCACCCTTACTGCGTCCCACCCCCTCACCAGCACTCCCACCCCCGCACCAACCTCACACCGTCCCACCCCCTCAACAGCACTCCCACCCCCGCACCACCCTCACACCGTCCCACCCCCTCACCAGCACTCCCACCCCCGCACCACCCTCACACCGTCCCACCCCCTCAACAGCACTCCCACCCCCGCAACACCCTCACACCGTCCCACCCCCTCACCAGCACTCCCACCCCCGCACCACCCTCACACCGTCCCACCCCCTCAACAGCACTCCCACCCCCGCACCACCCTCACACCGTCCCACCCCCTCAACAGCCTCTCACCCCCGCACCACCCTCACACCGTTCCCCCCTCAACAGCACTCCCACCCCCACACCACCCTCACACCGTCCCACCCCTTCAACAGCACTCCCACCCCCACACCACCCTCACACCGTCCCACCCCCTCAACAGCCTCTCACCCCCGCACCACCCTCACACCGTCCCCCCCTCAACAGCACTCCCACCCCCACACCACCCTCACACCGTCCCACCCCCTCAACAGCACTCCCACCCCCGCACCACCCTCACACCGTCCCACCGCCTCAACAGCACCCCCACCCCCGCACCACCCTCACACCATCCCACCCCCTCAACAGCACTCCCACCCCCACACCACGCTCACACCGTCCCACCCCCTCAACAGCACTCTCACCCCCACACCACCCTCACACCGTCCCACCACCTCAACAGCACTCCCACCCCCACACCACCCTCACACCGTCCCACCCCCTCAACAGCACTCCCACACCCGCACCACCCTCACACCACCCTCCCCCCCTCAACAGCACTCCCACCCCCACACCACCCTCACACCGTCCCACCCCCTCAACAGCACTCCCACCCCCACACCACCCTCACACCGTCCCTCCCCCCCTCAACAGCACTCTCACCCCCGCACCACCCTCACACCCTCCCACCCCCTCAACACACTACCACCCTCACACCGTCCCACCCCCTCAACAGCACTCACAGCCCCGGACCACCCTCACACTGTCCCACCCCCTCAACAGCATTCCCACCCCCACACCACCCTCACACCGTCCCACCCCCTCAACAGCACTCCCACCCCCACACCACCCTCACACCTTCCCACCCCGTCAACAGCACTCCCACCCCCCACCACCCTCACACCGTCCCACCCCTTCAACAGCCTCTCACCCCCACACCACCCTCACACCGTCCCACCCCCTCAACAGCACTCCCACCCCCACACCACCCTCCCACCGTACAACCCCTCAACTGCACTCCCACCCCCACACCACCCTCACACCGCCCCTCCCCCTCAACAGCACTCCCACCCCCACACCACCCTCACACCGTCCCACACCCTCAACAGCACTCCCACCCCCACACGACCCTCCCACCGTCCCACACCCTCAACAGCACTCTCACCCCCACACCACCCTCACACCGTCCCACACCCTCAACAGCACTCCCACCCCCACACGACCCTCACACCGTCCCACACCCTCAACAGCACTCCCACCCCCACACCACCCTCACACCGTCCCCCCCTCAACTGCACTCCCACCCCCACACCTCCCTCACACCGTCCCCCCCCTCAACAGCACTCCCACCCCCACACCACCCTCACACTGTCCCCCCCCTCAACAGCACAACCACCCCCACACCTCCCTCACACCGTCCCCCCCTCAACAGCACTCCCACCCCCACACCACCCTCACACCGTCCCACCCCCTCAACAGCACTCCCACCCCCACACCACCCTCACACCTTCCCACCCCGTCAACAGCACTCCCACCCCCCACCACCCTCACACCGTCCCACCCCTTCAACAGCCTCTCACCCCCACACCACCCTCACAGCGTCCCACCCCCTCAACAGCACTCCCACCCCCCCACCACCCTCACACCGTCCCAACCCCTCAACAGCCTCTCAGCCCCACACCACCCTCACACCGTCCCACCCCCTCAACAGTCTCTCACCCCCACACCACCCTCACACCGTCCGCCCCTCAACAGCGCTCCCACCCCCACACCACCGTCACACCGTCCCACCCCCTCAACAGCACTCCCACCCCCACACCACCATCACACCGTCCCACCCCCTCAACAGCCTCTCACCCCCACACCACCCTCACACCGTCCCACCCCCTCAACAGTCTCTCACCCCCACACCACCCTCACACCATCCCACCCCCTCACCAGCACTCCCACCCCAGCACCACCCTCCCACCGTACAACCCCTCAACTGCACTCCCACCCCCACACCACCCTCACACCGTCCCTCCCCCTCAACAGCACTCCTACCTCCGCACCACCCTCACACCGTCCCTCCCCCTCAACAGCACTCCTACCTCCGCACCACCCTCACACCGTCCCTCCCCCTCAACAGCACTCCCACCCCTGCACCACCCTCACACCGTCCCACCCCCTCAACAGTCTCTCACCCCCGCACCACCCTCACACCGTCCCACCCCCTCAACAGCACTCCCACCCCCACACCACCCTCACACCGTCCCACCCCCTCAACAGCACTCTCACCCCCACACCATCCTCACACCGTCCCACCCCCTCAACAGCACTCCCACCCCCACACCACCCTCACACCGTGCCCCCCTCAACAGCACTCCCACCCCCGCACCACCCTCACACCGTCTTCCCCTCAACAGCACTCCCACCCCCACACCACCCTCACCCCGTGCCCCCCTCAACAGCACTCCCACCGCCGCACCAACCTCACACCGTCCCCCTCAACAGCACTCCCACCCCCACACCACCCTCACACCGTGTCAAACACCCCCTCAACAGCACACCCACCCCCACACCACCCTCACAACCTCCCACCCCCTCACCAGCACTCCCACCCCCGCACCACCCTCACACCGTCCCATCCCCTCAACAGCAGTCCCACCCCCACACCACCCTCACACCGTCCCACCCCCTCAACAGCCTCTCACCCCCGCACCACCCTCACTGCGTCCCACCCCCTCACCAGCACTCCCACCCCCGCACCAACCTCACACCGTCCCACCCCCTCAACAGCACTCCCACCCCCGCACCACCCTCACACCGTCCCACCCCCTCACCAGCACTCCCACCCCCGCACCACCCTCACACCGTCCCACCCCCTCAACAGTCTCTCACCCCCACACCACCCTCACACCGTCCGCCCCTCAACAGCGCTCCCACCCCCACACCACCGTCACACCGTCCCACCCCCTCAACAGCACTCCCACCCCCACACCACCATCACACCGTCCCACCCCCTCAACAGCCTCTCACCCACACACCACCCTCACACCGTCCCCCCCTCAACAGCACTCCCACCCCCACACCACCCTCACACCGTGTCAAACACCCCCTCAACAGCACTCCAACCCCCGCACCACCCTCACAACCTCCCACCCCCTCACCAGCACTCCCACCCCCACACCACCCTCACAACCTCCCACCCCCTCACCAGCACTCCCACCCCCGCACCACCCTCACACCGTCCCATCCCCTCAACAGCAGTCCCACCCCACACCACCCTCACACCGTCCCACCCCCTCAACAGCCTCTCACCCCCGCACCACCCTTACTGCATCCCACCCCCTCACCAGCACTCCCACCCCCGCACCAACCTCACACCGTCCCACCCCCTCAACAGCACTCCCACCCCCGCACCACCCTCACACCGTCCCACCCCCTCACCAGCACTCCCACCCCCGCACCACCCTCACACCGTCCCACCCCCTCAACAGCACTCCCACCCCCGCAACACCCTCACACCGTCCCACCCCCTCACCAGCACTCCCACCCCCGCACCACCCTCACACCGTCCCACCCCCTCAACAGCACTCCCACCCCCGCACCACCCTCACACCGTCCCACCCCCTCAACAGCCTCTCACCCCCGCACCACCCTCACACCGTCCCCCCCTCAACAGCACTCCCACCCCCACACCACCCTCACACCGTCCCACCCCTTCAACAGCACTCCCACCCCCACACCACCCTCACACCGTCCCACCCCCTCAACAGCCTCTCACCCCCGCACCACCCTCACACCGTCCCCCCCTCAACAGCACTCCCACCCCCACACCACCCTCACACCGTCCCACCCCCTCAACAGCACTCCCACCCCCGCACCACCCTCACACCGTCCCACCGCCTCAACAGCACCCCCACCCCCGCACCACCCTCACACCATCCCACCCCCTCAACAGCACTCCCACCCCCACACCACGCTCACACCGTCCCACCCCCTCAACAGCACTCTCACCCCCACACCACCCTCACACCGTCCCACCACCTCAACAGCACTCCCACCCCCACACCACCCTCACACCGTCCCACCCCCTCAACAGCACTCCCACACCCGCACCACCCTCACACCACCCTCCCCCCCTCAACAGCACTCCCACCCCCACACCACCCTCACACCGTCCCACCCCCTCAACAGCACTCCCACCCCCACACCACCCTCACACCGTCCCTCCCCCCCTCAACAGCACTCTCACCCCCGCACCACCCTCACACCCTCCCACCCCCTCAACACACTACCACCCTCACACCGTCCCACCCCCTCAACAGCACTCACAGCCCCGGACCACCCTCACACTGTCCCACCCCCTCAACAGCATTCCCACCCCCACACCACCCTCACACCGTCCCACCCCCTCAACAGCACTCCCACCCCCACACCACCCTCACACCTTCCCACCCCGTCAACAGCACTCCCACCCCCCACCACCCTCACACCGTCCCACCCCTTCAACAGCCTCTCACCCCCACACCACCCTCACACCGTCCCACCCCCTCAACAGCACTCCCACCCCCACACCACCCTCCCACCGTACAACCCCTCAACTGCACTCCCACCCCCACACCACCCTCACACCGTCCCTCCCCCTCAACAGCACTCCCACCCCCACACCACCCTCACACCGTCCCACACCCTCAACAGCACTCCCACCCCCACACGACCCTCCCACCGTCCCACACCCTCAACAGCACTCTCACCCCCACACCACCCTCACACCGTCCCACACCCTCAACAGCACTCCCACCCCCACACGACCCTCACACCGTCCCACACCCTCAACAGCACTCCCACCCCCACACCACCCTCACACCGTCCCCCCCTCAACTGCACTCCCACCCCCACACCTCCCTCACACCGTCCCCCCCCTCAACAGCACTCCCACCCCCACACCACCCTCACACTGTCCCCCCCCTCAACAGCACTCCCACCCCCACACCTCCCTCACACCGTCCCCCCCTCAACAGCACTCCCACCCCCACACCACCCTCACACCGTCCCACCCCCTCAACAGCACTCCCACCCCCACACCACCCTCACACCTTCCCACCCCGTCAACAGCACTCCCACCCCCCACCACCCTCACACCGTCCCACCCCTTCAACAGCCTCTCACCCCCACACCACCCTCACACCGTCCCACCCCCTCAACAGCACTCCCACCCCCCCACCACCCTCACACCGTCCCAACCCCTCAACAGCCTCTCAGCCCCACACCACCCTCACACCGTCCCACCCCCTCAACAGTCTCTCACCCCCACACCACCCTCACACCGTCCGCCCCTCAACAGCGCTCCCACCCCCACACCACCGTCACACCGTCCCACCCCTGTCATGATATTCAAACACACACATCATGATGGACACACTAACAGGCAAATCAGAGTACACAACACCACAACCAATCACAGACAAGAACACCAACCACATAAAAAGCACGAGCACGACACCTGGAGGTCAGTAGGTCTGGGGAGAAGGAAGCATGAAAGAGCTGTTGAAACACCACAAGCAGGGAGCTCCCCACGTGCAGAGTGCAAAGACCAAGTTGTAAATAGTGAGTTTAAATAAACAAGTGTTGTACCATATGCAACTGTGTTGGCTCTTCTGTGTGTTAGAACACCCAACACCACATGGTACAGGAGTGGATCGATACCTGCCTACCAACCTGCCATTCTGGACATGGACCACACCGGCAAACCGCAGCCGATGCAAGTCACGGGGAACCTAGGCACCAACTGGAAGCTCTACAGGCAGCGATTTGACCTGTACATCCGTGCCACCGAAAAACAGAATGTCTCGGATGATTCGAAGATTGCAATGCTCCTCTTCTACGCAGGCCCCCACCCAAATGATGTCTTTAATTCACTGGTGTTCGAGGAAGGCGAAAACCAGGCCAAATATGACACGGTCATCCTCAAAATGGACCAGCACTTTCAAACTGAAGTAAACGAAACTTTCGAAAGATACATCTTTCAGCAACGCCTGCAAGGTAAGGAGGAGCTTTTTCAACCCTTTTTGACGCACCTCCGGATTCTAGCGCAGTCCTGCGGTTACGGCACCACCACAGAGTCCATGATCAGGGACCAGATTGTTTTTGGCGTTGCCTCCAGTGGCCTACGCCAGCAGCTTCTTAAAATAAAGAGCCTCACCTTAGCGTCTGCTGTGGAAGCCTGTGTCCTCCATGAAAATGCGACCTGCCGTTTTGCCCGATTTCAGGCGTCCGAGTTGGCACGGAGGGGGTCCCCAGCCGTCGAATCGGCAAGCCAGGCCGCCCACGACGTTGAACGCATCCAGGCCGTCGATTTCTTCCCGCCCCACGGCCCGGACGACAGCGGCCGCTTCCCGCGCTTTTCGCGGTCTCCCGCGCAGGTGCGCGCCAAGAATAACGGCCACAACGAGGGACGCACTGCGCAGGCGCGCCCACCGCAAGATCGCACTGCGCATGCGCAGTGGCGCAACGAACGCCGTGACGTCATGACGTGCAGCAAGTGTGGAGGTCTACACTTAAAAGGGCAATGTCCTGCAAAATACCAACAGTGCAACAGATGTGCCATGATAGGCCACTACGCAGCCCGCTGTCGTGCGGCTCAACCCATGGATCCGGCGCATCCTCGACAACCTCGCACACGAGTCAGGACCGTCCAGCCCACGCATCAAGACTTCCAGTTAAGTGATGCAGATGACCAGGATGACTTCAGAGTTGCCGTCATTGATGTCAACAAGGTCAATGCCATCAATCCAGACGATGAGTGGTGTGCCACCCTGACGGTCAACCGATCGCGCGTCGCCTTCCGTCTGGACACCGGCGCATCCGCCAACCTGATTGCTTACTCTGCAGTCCAGGCCATGAAGGTCAAACCACTCATCACACCATCCCGGCTTAAGATGGTTGACTATAACGGGAACGTTATCCCGTCCGTAGGATCTTGCCAGCTACAGGTGACTCACAAGGGGTACACGGCCACACTCCCCTTCGAAGTTGTGGGCTCATCAAAGGACTCGTTACTGGGCGCACAAGCGTGTAAGGTCCTTCACCTGGTACAGCGCATCATGTCTCTCTCTCCAGATGAGATATCCGACTTCCCGGATGCTGAGTTCCACGCGAATCTCCATTCCCTCCTCGCTCACAACCAGGAGGTTTTTGAAGGCATGGGGACATTGCCACACACGTACAAGATTCGACTCAGACCGGACGCCATCCCTGTCGTTCACGCACCTCGCAGGGTTCCTGCGCCTCTCAAAGACCGCCTCAAGGCACAACTGCAGATTCTTCAGGACCAAGGGGTCCTATCCAAGGTCACGGAGCCCACGCCATGGGTCAGCTCCATGGTCTGTGTAAAGAAGCCCTCTGGCGAGCTCCGTATATGTATAGATCCAAAAGATCTGAACAACAACATCATGCGGGAACACTATCCCATCCCAAAACGAGAAGACCTCACCAGCGAGATGGCGCGAGCCAACATATTCACTAAATTGGATGCGTCCAAAGGATTCTGGCAGATCCAACTGGACCCGGCCAGCCGAAGACTATGCACATTCAACACCCCTTTTGGCAGATTCTGCTACAACCGGATGCCATTCGGCATCATTTCGGCATCTGAAGTATTCCACCGCATTATGGAGCAGATGATGGAAGGCATCGAAGGGGTACGTGTATATGTGGACGATATCATCATTTGGTCCACCACTCCGCAGGAACACATGCATCGTCTTCGACGTGTCTTCACCCGCATACGGCAAAATGGCCTGCGTCTCAACCGTGCGAAGTGTGCTTTCGGCCAGACGGAGCTGAAATTCCTCGGGGACCACATCTCAAGGTCCGGGGTCCGTCCCGATGCAGACAAGGTTAGCGCCATCACAGCCATGCCACGACCGGCTGACAAGAAGGCTGTCTTAAGATTCCTGGGCATGGTCAACTTCCTTGGGAAGTTCATTCCCAACCTGGCTTCTCATACAACAAACATGCGCCATCTCGTAAAAAAATCGACGGAATTCAACTGGCACCAGTCGCATCAGCAGGAATGGGAGGAGCTCAAGCACAAACTGGTCACGGCACCAGTGCTGGCCTTCTTTGACGCGACTCGCCCTACAAAGATCTCAACAGACGCCAGCCAATCTGGTATTGGAGCGGTACTCCTGCAAAAAGACAGCACGTCATCATGGGCCCCGGTTGCGTATGCCTCACGAGCCATGACCCCTACCGAACAGCGCTACGCGCAAATCGAAAAAGAATGCCTGGGCTTGTTAACTGGACTGGACAAGTTCCACGACTATGTGTATGGCCTGCCACGATTCACGGTCGAAACTGACCACCGCCCCCTGGTCAACATCATTAACAAAGACCTGAACGACATGACTCCTCGCCTCCAGCGCATCTTACTCAAACTCAGGAGGTACGATTTTGAACTGATCTACACTCCGGGGAAGGAACTCATAGTGGCGGACACTCTTTCCCGAGCAGTGAGCACACCACCAGATGCGGAGGGGTTCGTGCGTCAAATTGAGGCACACGTGACTCTGACAGCAGCAAATATGCCAGCTGATGATCCTTGTCTGGCCCACATACGCGCAGAGACGGCGACTGACCCTCTGCTGCAGCGAGTGATGCGCCACATGACGGAAGGGTGGCTAAAAGGGCAGTGCCCCCAGTTTTACAATGTGCGAGATGATCTCACCAATATAGACGGGGTCCTTATGAAATCGCATAGGATCGTCATTCCACACAGTGTGCGCCAGATGATTCTTCGTCAACTACACGAAGGCCACTTGGGTGTCGAAAAATGCAGACGAAGGGCCCGGGCGGCGGTATATTGGCCGGGTATTAATGAAGACATAGCCAACATGGTGCTCAACTGCACAACCTGTCAGAGGTTTCAGCCGGCGCAACCTCCGGAAACACTTCTACCACACGAGATGGTGACGTCCCCCTGGGCGAAGGTGGGTGTTGACCTATTTCACGCGCTCGGCAGAGATTACATTGTTATTATAGACTACTTCTCAAACTACCCGGAAGTCATGCCTCTCCATGATCTGACGTCGTCCGCAGTCATTGGGGCCTGCAAGGAAACGTTTGCTCGCCATGGCATTCCAAGGACTGTCATGTCAGACAATGGACCTTGTTTTGCCAGCCGTGAATGGTCGTCCTTTGCCGCAGCATATGGTTTCACTCATGTGACATCCAGCCCTCTGCATCCACAATCGAACGGGAAGGCTGAAAAGGGTGTCCACATCGCAAAGCGGCTCCTGTGCAAGGCGGCTGATGCCGGATCGGACTTTAACCTTGCCTTGCTGGCCTATCGATCGGCCCCGTTATCCACGGGCCTCTCGCCAGCGCAGCTACTAATGGGTCGCTCCCTCAGGACGACGGTACCTTCCGTCCTGGCACCGACAACAGACCATGAGGCGGTTCTTCGGGACATGCAACTGCAGCGTGATCGCCAGAAAGGTCGGTACGACACACGAGCGACGGACCTGCCCCCCCTGTCCTCCGGAGACAAAGTACGCGTCCATCAACCGTATGGTGGCTGGTCAGCACCGGCCGAAGTCCTCCGACAAGTGGCTCCCCGCTCGTTCCTGGTTCGCATGCCGGATGGTTCCGTGCGTCGCCGCAATCGGCGCGCCCTTCGCCGACTTCCACGTTCACAGCCACACAACACGCCAGATCCTCAACAGGCTTCCGAGGATGACTTTGTGGAGCTGCCGCACATCACGCCCTTTCCATCGCCACCCATGGCCATGCCTGCACAGCAGCCGGTGGTTCTTGATCCACCCTTAAGGCGGTCAACCCGAATTCGTCGCAAACCCATTAGAATGGACTTATAATACAGTTCATATGTTTAATAAGTTGGACAATTTTACATGATAACCTGTTGTTGTTTATCGTTCCAGATGTCGTCTGACTGGACAACTGTTCAAAATTTTTTTTCTTCTTCTCTCGTTCGCATTTCTGTTATGTTATGGTACAACTGGATTCATGTGACGCACTCGACATCGCCCCATGTACATAGTTCCGTCATAGACACATGCTGCACACGACACACACACACTCTTAGATGCACTCACGTCACGATCATATTTATTACCACGTAGGCACATATCTTTGTAAAAAGGGGGGATGTCATGATATTCAAACACACACATCATGATGGACACACTAACAGGCAAATCAGAGTACACAACACCACAACCAATCACAGACAAGAACACCAACCACATAAAAAGCACGAGCACGACACCTGGAGGTCAGTAGGTCTGGGGAGAAGGAAGCATGAAAGAGCTGTTGAAACACCACAAGCAGGGAGCTCCCCACGTGCAGAGTGCAAAGACCAAGTTGTAAATAGTGAGTTTAAATAAACAAGTGTTGTACCATATGCAACTGTGTTGGCTCTTCTGTGTGTTAGAACACCCAACACCACAACCCCCTCAACAGCACTCCCACCCCCACACCACCATCACACCGTCCCACCCCCTCAACAGCCTCTCACCCCCACACCACCCTCACACCGTCCCACCCCCTCAACAGTCTCTCACCCCCACACCACCCTCACACCATCCCACCCCCTCACCAGCACTCCCACCCCAGCACCACCCTCCCACCGTACAACCCCTCAACTGCACTCCCACCCCCACACCACCCTCACACCGTCCCTCCCCCTCAACAGCACTCCTACCTCCGCACCACCCTCACACCGTCCCTCCCCCTCAACAGCACTCCTACCTCCGCACCACCCTCACACCGTCCCTCCCCCTCAACAGCACTCCCACCCCTGCACCACCCTCACACCGTCCCACCCCCTCAACAGTCTCTCACCCCCGCACCACCCTCACACCGTCCCACCCCCTCAACAGCACTCCCACCCCCACACCACCCTCACACCGTGTCACCCCCGCAACAGCACTCCCACCCCCACACCACCCTCACACCGTCCCACCCCCTCAACAGCACTCCCACCCCCGCACCACCCTCACACCGTGACAAACACCCCCTCAACATTACTCCCACCCCCACACCACCCTCACACCGTGCCCCCCTCAACAGCACTCCCACCCCCGCACCACCCTCACACCGTCCCCCCCTCAACAGCACTCCCACCCCCACACCACCCTCACCCCGTGCCCCCCTCAACAGCACTCCCACCCCCGCACCAACCTCACACCGTCCCCCCCTCAACAGCACTCCCACCCCCACACCACCCTCACACCGTGTCAAACACCCCCTCAACAGCACCCCCACCCCCACACCACCCTCACAACCTCCCACCCCCTCACCAGCACTCCCACCCCCGCACCACCCTCACACCGTCCCACCCCCTCAACAGCACTCCCACCCCCGCACCACCCTCACACCGTCCCACCCCCTCACCAGCACTCCCACCCCCGCACCACCCTCACACCGTCCCACCCCCTCAACAGCACTCCCACCCCCGCACCACCCTCACACCGTCCCACCCCCTCACCAGCACTCCCACCCCCGCACCACCCTCACACCGTCCCACCCCCTCAACAGCACTCCCACCCCCGCACCACCCTCACACCGTCCCACCCCCTCAACAGCCTCTCACCCCCGCACCACCCTCACACCGTCCCCCTCTCAACAGCACTCCCACCCCCACACCACCCTCACACCGTCCCACCCCTTCAACAGCACTCCCACCCCCACACCACCCTCACACCGTCCCACCCCCTCAACAGCCTCTCACCCCCGCACCACCCTCACACCGTCCCCCCCTCAACAGCACTCCCACCCCCACACCACCCTCACACCGTCCCACCCCCTCAACAGCACTCCCACCCCCGCACCACCCTCACACCGTCCCACCCCCTCAACAGCACCCCCACCCCCGCACCACCCTCACACCATCCCACCCCCTCAACAGCACTCCCACCCCCACACCACCCTCACACCGTCCCACCCCCTCAACAGCACTCTCACCCCCACACCACCCTCACACCGTCCCACCCCCTCAACAGCACTCCCACCCCCACACCACCCTCACACCGTCCCACCCCCTCAACAGCACTCCCACACCCGCACCACCCTCACACCACCCTCCCCCCCTCAACAGCACTCCCACCCCCACACCACCCTCACACCGTCCCACCCCCTCAACAGCACTCCCACCCCCACACCACCCTCACACCGTCCCTCCCCCTCAACAGCACTCCCACTCCCGGACCACCCTCACACTGTCCCACCCCCTCAACAGCACCCACCCTCACACCACCCTCACACCATCCCACCCCCTCAACAGTTCTCCCACCCCCACAACACCGTCACACCGTCCCACCCCCTCAACAGCACTCCCACCCCCACACCACCATCACACCGTCCCACCCCCTCAACAGCCTCTCACCCACACACCACCCTCACACCGTCCCCCCCTCAACAGCACTCCCACCCCCACACCACCCTCACACCGTGTCAAACACCCCCTCAACAGCACTCCCACCCCCGCACCACCCTCACAACCTCCCACCCCCTCACCAGCACTCCCACCCCCACACCACCCTCACAACCTCCCACCCCCTCACCAGCACTCCCACCCCCGCACCACCCTCACACCGTCCCATCCCCTCAACAGCAGTCCCACCCCACACCACCCTCACACCGTCCCACCCCCTCAACAGCCTCTCACCCCCGCACCACCCTTACTGCGTCCCACCCCCTCACCAGCACTCCCACCCCCGCACCAACCTCACACCGTCCCACCCCCTCAACAGCACTCCCACCCCCGCACCACCCTCACACCGTCCCACCCCCTCACCAGCACTCCCACCCCCGCACCACCCTCACACCGTCCCACCCCCTCAACAGCACTCCCACCCCCGCACCACCCTCACACCGTCCCACCCCCTCACCAGCACTCCCACCCCCGCACCACCCTCACACCGTCCCACCCCCTCAACAGCACTCCCACCCCCGCACCACCCTCACACCGTCCCACCCCCTCAACAGCCTCTCACCCCCGCACCACCCTCACACCGTCCCCCCCTCAACAGCATTCCCACCCCCACACCACCCTCACACCGTCCCACCCCTTCAACAGCACTCCCACCCCCACACCACCCTCACACCGTCCCACCCCCTCAACAGCCTCTCACCCCCGCACCACCCTCACACCGTCCCCCCCTCAACAGCACTCCCACCCCCACACCACCCTCACACCGTCCCACCCCCTCAACAGCACTCCCACCCCCGCACCACCCTCACACCGTCCCACCCCCTCAACAGCACCCCCACCCCCGCACCACCCTCACACCATCCCACCCCCTCAACAGCACTCCCACCCCCACACCACGCTCACACCGTCCCACCCCCTCAACAGCACTCTCACCCCCACACCACCCTCACACCGTCCCACCCCCTCAACAGCACTCCCACCCCCACACCACCCTCACACCGTCCCACCCCCTCAACAGCACTCCCACACCCGCACCACCCTCACACCACCCTCCCCCCCTCAACAGCACTCCCACCCCCACACCACCCTCACACCGTCCCACCCCCTCAACAGCACTCCCACCCCCACACCACCCTCACACCGTCCCTCCCCCCCTCAACAGCACTCTCACCCCCGCACCACCCTCACACCCTCCCACCCCCTCAACACACTACCACCCTCACACCGTCCCACCCCCTCAACAGCACTCACACCCCCGGACCACCCTCACACTGTCCCACCCCCTCAACAGCATTCCCACCCCCACACCACCCTCACACCGTCCCACCCCCTCAACAGCACTCCCACCCCCACACCACCCTCACACCTTCCCACCCCCTCAACAGCACTCCCACCCCCCACCACCCTCACACCGTCCCACCCCTTCAACAGCCTCTCACCCCCACACCACCCTCACACCGTCCCACCCCCTCAACAGCACTCCCACCCCCACACCACCCTCCCACCGTACAACCCCTCAACTGCACTCCCACCCCCACACCACCCTCACACCGTCCCTCCCCCTCAACAGCACTCCCACCCCCACACCACCCTCACACCGTCCCACACCCTCAACAGCACTCCCACCCCCACACGACCGTCCCACCGTCCCACACCCTCAACAGCACTCTCACCCCCACACCACCCTCACACCGTCCCACACCCTCAACAGCACTCCCACCCCCACACGACCCTCACACCGTCCCACACCCTCAACAGCACTCCCACCCCCACACCACCCTCACACCGTCCCCCCCTCAACTGCACTCCCACCCCCACACCTCCCTCACACCGTCCCCCCCCTCAACAGCACTCCCACCCCCACACCACCCTCACACTGTCCCCCCCCTCAACAGCACTCCCACCCCCACACCTCCCTCACACCGTCCCCCCCTCAACAGCACTCCCACCCCCACACCACCCTCACACCGTCCCACCCCCTCAACAGCACTCCCACCCCCGCACCACCCTCACACCGTCCCAACCCCTCAACAGCCTCTCACCCCCACACCACCCTCACACCGTCCCACCCCCTCAACAGTCTCTCACCCCCACACCACCCTCACACCGTCCGCCCCTCAACAGCGCTCCCACCCCCACACCACCGTCACACCGTCCCACCCCCTCAACAGCACTCCCACCCCCACACCACCATCACACCGTCCCACCCCCTCAACAGCCTCTCACCCCCACACCACCCTCACACCGTCCCACCCCCTCAACAGTCTCTCACCCCCACACCACCCTCACACCATCCCACCCCCTCACCAGCACTCCCACCCCAGCACCACCCTCCCACCGTACAACCCCTCAACTGCACTCCCACCCCCACACCACCCTCACACCGTCCCTCCCCCTCAACAGCACTCCTACCTCCGCACCACCCTCACACCGTCCCTCCCCCTCAACAGCACTCCTACCTCCGCACCACCCTCACACCGTCCCTCCCCCTCAACAGCACTCCCACCCCTGCACCACCCTCACACCGTCCCACCCCCTCAACAGTCTCTCACCCCCGCACCACCCTCACACCGTCCCACCCCCTCAACAGCACTCCCACCCCCACACCACCCTCACACCGTGTCACCCCCGCAACAGCACTCCCACCCCCACACCACCCTCACACCGTCCCTCCCCCTCAACAGCACTCCTACCTCCGCACCACCCTCACACCGTCCCTCCCCCTCAACAGCACTCCTACCTCCGCACCACCCTCACACCGTCCCTCCCCCTCAACAGCACTCCCACCCCTGCACCACCCTCACACCGTCCCACCCCCTCAACAGTCTCTCACCCCCGCTCCACCCTCACACCGTCCCACCCCCTCAACAGCACTCCCACCCCCACACCACCCTCACACCGTGTCACCCCCGCAACAGTACTCCCACCCCCACACCACCCTCACACCGTGCCCCCCTCAACAGCACTCCCACCCCCGCACCACCCTCACACCGTCCCCCCCTCAACAGCACTCCCACCCCCACACCACCCTCACCCCGTGCCCCCCTCAACAGCACTCCCACCCCCGCACCAACCTCACACCGTCCCCCCCTCAACAGCACTCCCACCCCCACACCACCCTCACACCGTGTCAAACACCCCCTCAACAGCACCCCCACCCCCACACCACCCTCACAACCTCCCACCCCCTCACCAGCACTCCCACCCCCGCACCACCCTCACACCGTCCCATCCCCTCAACAGCAGTCCCACCCCCACACCACCCTCACACCGTCCCACCCCCTCAACAGCACTCCCACCCCCACACCACCATCACACCGTCCCACCCCCTCAACAGCCTCTCACCCACACACCACCCTCACACCGTCCCCCCCTCAACAGCACTCCCACCCCCACACCACCCTCACACCGTGTCAAACACCCCCTCAACAGCACTCCCACCCCCGCACCACCCTCACAACCTCCCACCCCCTCACCAGCACTCCCACCCCCACACCACCCTCACAACCTCCCACCCCCTCACCAGCACTCCCACCCCCGCACCACCCTCACACCGTCCCATCCCCTCAACAGCAGTCCCACCCCACACCACCCTCACACCGTCCCACCCCCTCAACAGCCTCTCACCCCCGCACCACCCTTACTGCGTCCCACCCCCTCACCAGCACTCCCACCCCCGCACCAACCTCACACCGTCCCACCCCCTCAACAGCACTCCCACCCCCGCACCACCCTCACACCGTCCCACCCCCTCACCAGCACTCCCACCCCCGCACCACCCTCACACCGTCCCACCCCCTCAACAGCACTCCCACCCCCGCACCACCCTCACACCGTCCCACCCCCTCACCAGCACTCCCACCCCCGCACCACCCTCACACCGTCCCACCCCCTCAACAGCACTCCCACCCCCGCACCACCCTCACACCGTCCCACCCCCTCAACAGCCTCTCACCCCCGCACCACCCTCACACCGTCCCCCCCTCAACAGCACTCGCACCCCCACACCACCCTCACACCGTCCCACCCCTTCAACAGCACTCCCACCCCCACACCACCCTCACACCGTCCCACCCCCTCAACAGCCTCTCACCCCCGCACCACCCTCACACCGTCCCCCCCTCAACAGCACTCCCACCCCCACACCACCCTCACACCGTCCCACCCCCTCAACAGCACTCCCACCCCCGCACCACCCTCACACCGTCCCACCCCCTCAACAGCACCCCCACCCCCGCACCACCCTCACACCATCCCACCCCCTCAACAGCACTCCCACCCCCACACCACGCTCACACCGTCCCACCCCCTCAACAGCACTCTCACCCCCACACCACCCTCACACCGTCCCACCCCCTCAACAGCACTCCCACCCCCACACCACCCTCACACCGTCCCACCCCCTCAACAGCACTCCCACCCCCACACCACCCTCACACCGTCCCTCCCCCCCTCAACAGCACTCTCACCCCCGCACCACCCTCACACCCTCCCACCCCCTCAACACACTACCACCCTCACACCGTCCCACCCCCTCAACAGCACTCACACCCCCGGACCACCCTCACACTGTCCCACCCCCTCAACAGCATTCCCACCCCCACACCACCCTCACACCGTCCCACCCCCTCAACAGCACTCCCACCCCCACACCACCCTCACACCTTCCCACCCCCTCAACAGCACTCCCACCCCCCACCACCCTCACACCGTCCCACCCCTTCAACAGCCTCTCACCCCCACACCACCCTCACACCGTCCCACCCCCTCAACAGCACTCCCACCCCCACACCACCCTCCCACCGTACAACCCCTCAACTGCACTCCCACCCCCACACCACCCTCACACCGTCCCTCCCCCTCAACAGCACTCCCACCCCCACACCACCCTCACACCGTCCCACACCCTCAACAGCACTCCCACCCCCACACGACCCTCCCACCGTCCCACACCCTCAACAGCACTCTCACCCCCACACCACCCTCACACCGTCCCACACCCTCAACAGCACTCCCACCCCCACACGACCCTCACACCGTCCCACACCCTCAACAGCACTCCCACCCCCACACCACCCTCACACCGTCCCCCCCTCAACTGCACTCCCACCCCCACACCTCCCTCACACCGTCCCCCCCCTCAACAGCACTCCCACCCCCACACCACCCTCACACTGTCCCCCCCCTCAACAGCACTCCCACCCCCACACCTCCCTCACACCGTCCCCCCCTCAACAGCACTCCCACCCCCACACCACCCTCACACCGTCCCACCCCCTCAACAGCACTCCCACCCCCGCACCACCCTCACACCGTCCCAACCCCTCAACAGCCTCTCACCCCCACACCACCCTCACACCGTCCCACCCCCTCAACAGTCTCTCACCCCCACACCACCCTCACACCGTCCGCCCCTCAACAGCGCTCCCACCCCCACACCACCGTCACACCGTCCCACCCCCTCAACAGCACTCCCACCCCCACACCACCATCACACCGTCCCACCCCCTCAACAGCCTCTCACCCCCACACCACCCTCACACCGTCCCACCCCCTCAACAGTCTCTCACCCCCACACCACCCTCACACCATCCCACCCCCTCACCAGCACTCCCACCCCAGCACCACCCTCCCACCGTACAACCCCTCAACTGCACTCCCACCCCCACACCACCCTCACACCGTCCCTCCCCCTCAACAGCACTCCTACCTCCGCACCACCCTCACACCGTCCCTCCCCCTCAACAGCACTCCTACCTCCGCACCACCCTCACACCGTCCCTCCCCCTCAACAGCACTCCCACCCCTGCACCACCCTCACACCGTCCCACCCCCTCAACAGTCTCTCACCCCCGCACCACCCTCACACCGTCCCACCCCCTCAACAGCACTCCCACCCCCACACCACCCTCACACCGTGTCACCCCCGCAACAGCACTCCCACCCCCACACCACCCTCACACCGTCCCTCCCCCTCAACAGCACTCCTACCTCCGCACCACCCTCACACCGTCCCTCCCCCTCAACAGCACTCCTACCTCCGCACCACCCTCACACCGTCCCTCCCCCTCAACAGCACTCCCACCCCTGCACCACCCTCACACCGTCCCACCCCCTCAACAGTCTCTCACCCCCGCTCCACCCTCACACCGTCCCACCCCCTCAACAGCACTCCCACCCCCACACCACCCTCACACCGTGTCACCCCCGCAACAGTACTCCCACCCCCACACCACCCTCACACCGTGCCCCCCTCAACAGCACTCCCACCCCCGCACCACCCTCACACCGTCCCCCCCTCAACAGCACTCCCACCCCCACACCACCCTCACCCCGTGCCCCCCTCAACAGCACTCCCACCCCCGCACCAACCTCACACCGTCCCCCCCTCAACAGCACTCCCACCCCCACACCACCCTCACACCGTGTCAAACACCCCCTCAACAGCACCCCCACCCCCACACCACCCTCACAACCTCCCACCCCCTCACCAGCACTCCCACCCCCGCACCACCCTCACACCGTCCCATCCCCTCAACAGCAGTCCCACCCCCACACCACCCTCACACCGTCCCACCCCCTCAACAGCCTCTCACCCCCGCACCACCCTCACTGCGTCCCACCCCCTCACCAGCAATCCCACCCCCGCACCAACCTCACACCGTCCCACCCCCTCAACAGCACTCCCACCCCCGCACCACCCTCACACCGTCCCACCCCCTCACCAGCACTCCCACCCCCGCACCACCCTCACACCGTCCCACCCCCTCAACAGCACTCCCACCCCCGCACCACCCTCACACCGTCCCACCCCCTCACCAGCACTCCCACCCCCGCACCACCCTCACACCGTCCCACCCCCTCAACAGCACTCCCACCCCCGCACCACCCTCACACCGTCCCACCCCCTCAACAGCCTCTCACCCCCGCACCACCCTCACACCGTCCCCCCCTCAACAGCACTCCCACCCCCACACCACCCTCACACCGTCCCACCCCTTCAACAGCCTCTCACCCCCGCACCACCCTCACACCGTCCCCCCCTCAACAGCACTCCCACCCCCACACCACCCTCACACCGTCCCACCCCCTCAACAGCACTCCCACCCCCACACCATCCTCACACCGTCCCACCCCCTCAACAGCACTCCCACCCCCACACCACCCTCACACCGTCCCACCCCCTCAACAGCCTCTCACCCCCGCACCACCCTCACACCGTCCCCCCCTCAACAGCACTCCCACCCCCACACCACCCTCACACCGTCCCACCCCCTCAACAGCACTCCCACCCCCGCACCACCCTCACACCGTCCCACCCCCTCAACAGCACCCCCACCCCCGCACCACCCTCACACCATCCCACCCCCTCAACAGCACTCCCACCCCCACACCACCCTCACACCGTCCCACCCCCTCAACAGCACTCTCACCCCCACACCACCCTCACACCGTCCCACCCCCTCAACAGCACTCCCACCCCCACACCACCCTCACACCGTCCCACCCCCTCAACAGCACTCCCACACCCGCACCACCCTCACACCACCCTCCCCCCCTCAACAGCACTCCCACCCCCACACCACCCTCACACCGTCCCACCCCCTCAACAGCACGCCCACCCCCACACCACCCTCACACCGTCCCTCCCCCTCAACAGCACTCCCACTCCCGGACCACCCTCACACTGTCCCACCCCCTCAACAGCACTCCCACCCTCACACCACCCTCACACCATCCCACCCCCTCAACAGTTCTCCCACCCCCGCACCACCCTCACACCGTCCCACCCCCTCAACAGCCCTCTCACCCCCGCACCACCCTCACACCCTCCCACCCCCTCAACACACTACCACCCTCACACCGTCCCACCCCCTCAACAGCACTCACACCCCCGCACCACCCTCACACCGTCCCACCCCCTCAACAGCATTCCCACCCCCACACCACCCTCACACCGTCCCACCCCCTCAACAGCACTCCCACCCCCACACCACCCTCACACCGTCCCACCCCCTCAACAGCACTCCCACCCCCACACCACCCTCACACCGTCCCACCCCCTCAACAGCCTCTCACCCCCACACCACCCTCACACCGTCCCACCCCCTCAACAGCACTCCCACCCCCACACCACCCTCCCACCGTACAACCCCTCAACTGCACTCCCACCGCCACACCACCCTCACACCGTCCCTCCCCCTCAACAGCACTCCCACCCCCGCACCACCCTCACACCGTCCCACCCCCTCAACAGCACTCCTACCTCCGTACCACCCTCACACCGTCCCTCCCCCTCAACAGCACTCCCACCCCCGCAACACCCTCACTCCGTCCCACCCCCTCAACAGTCTCTCACCCCCGCACCACCCTCACACCGTCCCACCACCTCAACAGCACTCCCACCCCCACACCACCCTCACACCGTGTCACCCCCTCAACAGCACTCCCACCCCCACACCACCCTCACACCGTCCCACCCCCTCAACAGCACTCCCACCCCCACACCCCTCTCACACCGTGTCAAACACCCCCTCAACAGCACTCCCACCCCCGCACCACCCTCACACCGTGACAAACACCCCCTCAACAGTACTCCCACCCCCACACCACCCTCACACAGTGCCCCCCTCAACAGCACTCCCACCCCCGCACCACCCTCACACCGTCCCCCCCTCAACAGCACTCCCACCCCCACACCACCCTCAACCCGTGCCCCCCTCAACAGCACTCCCACCCCCGCACCAACCTCACACCGTCCTCCCCCTCAACAGCACTCCCACCCCCACACCACCCTCACACCGTGTCAAACACCCCCTCAACAGCACACCCACCCCCACACCACCCTCACACTGTCCCACCCCCTCAACAGCACTCCCACCCCCACACCACCCTCACACCGTCCCTCCCCCTCAACAGCACTCCCACTCCCGGACCACCCTCACTCTGTCCCACCCCCTCAACAGCACTCCCACCCCCACACCACCCTCACACCATCCCACCCCCTCAACAGCATTCCCACCCCCTCAACAGCACTCCCACCCCCACACCACCCTCACACCGTCCCTCCCCCTCAACAGCACTCCCACTCCCGGACCACCCTCACTCTGTCCCACCCCCTCAACAGCACTCCCACCCCCACACCACCCTCACACCGTCCCACCCCCTCAACAGTACTCCCACCCCCACACCACCCTCACACCGTCCCACCCTTTCACCCCGACACCACCCTCACACCGTCCCACCCCCTCAACAGTCTCTCACCCCCACACCACCCTCACACCGTCCCAACCCCTCACCAGCACTCCCACCCCAGCACCACCCTCCCACCGTACAACCCCTCAACTGCACTGCCACCCCCACACCACCCTCACACCGTCCCACCCCCTCAACAGCACTCCTACCTCCGTACCACCCTCACACCGTCCCTCCCCCTCAACTGTCTCTCACCCCCGCACCACCCTCACACCGTCCCACCCCCTCAACAGCACTCCCACCCCCACACCACCCTCACACCGTGTCACCCCCTCAACAGCACTCCCACCCCCACACCACCCTCACACCGTCCCACCCCCTCAACAGCACTCCCACCCCCACACCCCCCTCACACCGTGTCAAACACCCCCTCAACAGCACTCCCACCCCCGCACCACCCTCACACCGTGACAAACACCCCCTCAACAGTACTCCCACCCCCACACCACCCTCACACCGTGCCCCCCTCAACAGCACTCCCACCCCCGCACCACCCTCACACCGTCCCCCCCTCAACAGCACTCCCACCCCCGCACCAACCTCACACCGTCCCCCCCTCAACAGCACTCCCACCCCCACACCACTCTCACACCGTCCCACCCCCTCAAGAGCTCTCCCACCCCCACACCACCCTCACACCGTGTCAAACACCCCCTCAACAGCACTCCCACCCCCACACCACCCTCACACCGTCCCACCCCCTCTCCAGCACTCCCACCCCCGCACCACCCTCACACCGTCCCTTCCCCTCAACAGCAGTCCCACCCCCACACCACCCTCACACCGTCTGTAGAAGCCAAGTATTTCAAATACAACTAGTATAGGTAAAAGATAGCTGTTTAAGCATAAATGTTGAGCCCAAGTTTTAAATACCCATTTATACAGCATAATTCACTTTTACTGAAGTCCGTTGTTCTGGCAAATGCATATTTTCAGAGACAGTGTGACATTAAAACAGCACAGTTGCAAGATAATTTGACACTGTCTTGTGCTAATTGTCAAGGTCAAGGGATTGAATACACAGCAACATGAAGGCACCATTGTTCACAATGCAGATAACAGCTGGGTCAGAAAAGCTGATGTTGCACATTGAAGATGGACGGCTTGCCATCAAATCAAATGTGTTGGAGTCTAACCCAAACCAATTAGGATTATATTGGGGTGTAATTAGATGACTTAAGACAGATATGAAAGTGTATAACTGAAAAGTTTCTCCCCGCCATTTTAGGTTAGGTTAGGTTGGGGTTTTGTTGTCTTTGTGAGTATTGTCTTTGTAAGTTTTGTTTTAGTGTTTAGTTTTTCGTGTGTTGTCTGTGTTTTTATTGTCTTTGGGGGTGTGTTGTGCTGTGTTGTCTTTTCTGTTAGTCAGTTTTGTCCTTTATAGTCTCCATTTTAGGTTAGGTTTGGGGGTTCTGTCAGTCTACCAGTCTGTGTCAGTGACGTTAGTCCACTTTTGACTTTGAGTTTGAGTTTAGCTGAAGATTAGCTCTCTCTCTCTCTTCATGTTTCATTGCCAGACTTTGACCTTTAAAAAGTTACTTTCGAGCTGTCTGCCTAAGCAAAGAAAGATAATGTCTGTAATTCTCTGAAAGCTTCGAATTGTCTACGAATTGCCTTTTAAATGACTTTCAAATTGTAATCAAGCGACTACAAATAAAACAATTCTTTTTGGCACCTGAGGAGTTTATACTGCAAATTTCTGCTGAGTTCCAGTATTCGCAAAGTGCTACTGATAACCGAATAGCAGAGATGATATAAATTCCTTCAACTATACACAGTCGAATAATACAAGGAATCGAACAACTAACTTAACACAGTCTACAAATAGTACAAATCTTACAACTTGTCGTATTGCGCCAGGACTTGATTCATCAACTAAGTTTCCCCCAAACTTGGCGTAGTTCCACAGGTTAAGATCCCTATAAATTAAAGATTCCTTTCATTTTGGCGTAGTCAGGCAGTCGGGGGGGAGTACTGAGGACGACCTTCGGAGGCCCAGGTGACGACGGAAAGCTTCGAAGATAATCGGAGGAGGTCGGGAACCTTCGGGAAGCTTCGGAGATAATCGGAGGAGGCCCAGAAGACAGCCGGAACCCACGGCTAGACTGGGGTAAGAAATATCTTTTTCACCCATTAAAAGTCTTAAAGCCGCATCAATCAGTACTTCGACCCTTGAAAAGAACATTTTTTATAGACTGTGTTAAATAAATCAAGTGCCAGTCGGTCGGTCAGACTATCAGACGTGACTGGAAGATGAGTCACTGCAGTAACTAAAATAAAACGTCAGTCAGCGATCAAGAAAAGTTATGGCTGATCCTAATCAAAGTGTAGATTCAGAGCCTTTAGCAGACAGAAAATTACTCCCCACTACATCCAAGGGGGGTGCTGGAATACCAGATGTTTCTGTTGAAGATATGTTGGGGGATTGTAGATCTTTCACTCGTAGACATTTTAACCTATGTGAAACCTCAAAAAAAATTGAATCAAAGTATTATATCCCCAGAGGACAGTGGTCCTTCAATAATATCAAGAGAGCATGGGGAAAATGCACACGATTACACGGTGCAGAACGTGTAAAATGGTCCCTGGATACACAGTCAGCAAGAGGTCATTGTTAAAAATAAAAGTGATCATCAGCTTCAGTCCACTAAAGACCAACTAAGTGCAGTTCTTGAAGATTTGCAAGATGCAAAATCCAAACTTGAGCATTATGATGAAATTAGAACAGATTTGCAAAATAAAACCTCTGAACTCCAGCAGTTAAATGTTCAAATCGCAGAATTTCAAAATCAAGTTTTTAAAGTGGAGTCAGAATTCCAAAATCAAGTTTTTAAAATGGAGTCAAAATACCAACAGCTGCAATTAAATACTGAACGAAGTGATGATGAGTATAGGTCTACTAAAAGGCAATTAATTACAGTTGTTGAAGAATTGCAAGATGCAAAATCCAAACTTGAAACAGATTTGCAAGATGCAAAATCCAAACTTGAGCATTCTGATGAAATTAAAACAGATTTGCAAGTTGCAAAATCCAAACTTGAAACAGAATTGCAAGTTGCAAAATCCAAACTTGAAACAGATTTGCAAGATGCAAAATCCAAACTTGAGCATTCTGATGAAATTAAAACAGAATTGCATGATGCAAAATCCAAACTTGAAACAGATTTGCAAGATGCAAAATCCAAACTTGAGCATTCTGATGAAATTAAAACAGAATTGCAAGTTGCAAAATCCAAACTTGAAACAGAATTGCAAGTTGCAAAATCCAAACTTGAGCATTATGATGAAATTAGAACAGATTTGCAAAATAAAACCTCTGAACTCCAGCAGTTAAATGTTCAAATCGCAGAATTTCAAAATCAAGTTTTTAAAGTGGAGTCAGAATTCCAAAATCAAGTTTTTAAAATGGAGTCAAAATACCAACAGCTGCAATTAAATACTGAACGAAGTGATGATGAGTATAGGTCTACTAAAAGGCAATTAATTACAGTTGTTGAAGAATTGCAAGATGCAAAATCCAAACTTGAAACAGATTTGCAAGATGCAAAATCCAAACTTGAGCATTCTGATGAAATTAAAACAGATTTGCAAGTTGCAAAATCCAAACTTGAAACAGAATTGCAAGTTGCAAAATCCAAACTTGAAACAGAATTGCAAGTTGCAAAATCCAAACTTGAGCATTATGATGAAATTAAAACAGATTTGCAAGATGCAAAATCCAAACTTGAAACAGAATTGCAAGATACAAAATCCAAACTTGAATATTATGATGAAATTAAAACAGATTTGCAAGTTGCAAAATCCAAACTTGAGCATTATGATGAAATTAAAACAGAATTGCAAGATGCAAAATCCAAACTTGAAACAGAATTGCAAGATGCAAAATCCAAACTTGAGCATTCTGATGAAATTAAAACAGGTTTGCAAGTTGCAAAATCCAAACTTGAGCATTATGATGAAATTAAAACAGATTTACGAGTTGCAAAATCCAAACTTGAGCATCATGATGAAATTAAAACAGATTTGCAAAACAAAACCTCTGAACTCCAGCAGTTATCTTTTCAAATAACAGAATTCCAAAATCAAGTCTTTGAAGTGGAGTCAAAATACCGACAATTGCAATTAAAAACTGAGCGAATTGAACTTGAAAATTGCAAGTTAGTGAAAGAAAGATGTGTTTCAGAAAGAAATATAACTAGCGTGACTGAACATTGTAATTCTTTGACAAACATGCTTTCTGTACAAAAGATTGAACAAACTCAGAAAGCAGTCCAAGCCACCCACCTAGTGGCACAATCGGCAATTGCACAGCCAAGATCAATTGTTAAAAATAAATCATTTTCTCTGTCGGATGAATCAGACGAAGATAGTGTTCCTACAATACAAAATACTAAAGCAATTCGACTAGCCCCTTTAAAACGCAAACGGGTTAGAGTTGGAAGCAAAAAAATAGAAGAAGATGGTGAAACTATCACTAGAAACATATTTGACCACCAATGGGTTCATGAACAAATTGATCCTTCTAAAATTGACGAATGGTCCAAGGGTCTTCCACACCCTAAAAAGGGTGGTAAGACCACATGGGATGGAATTCACAGATTACAAGCCATTTACAGTCTCCACCCATTTGATGGAGTACAAATTCTGACTATCATGCTAGGTACTCGTATAAGTTCAACCCTTAGAAATGAAGTAGAAGTTGCCCTTGGAGACGATTTGCAAAATTTAGAAGCTGGTTGGCTAACAATCAAGAATTGGCTATTACAATTTCGCCCCCCGAGGACCAATTGGTCTAAGATCACAGCTTGCTTTCAAAAAAAGAATGAAGATATTCAGGATTTTGAGGAAAGATTTTTACGTACTTGGATGGAATATTCAGGGATGACACTCGACCAGGAAAATGACACATGGGATGCAAGCACTTTAAGTCCATTAAAAACGGCTTTTATAGCCGGTGTTAAACCTGGAGTTTCTGCTGCCTTGAATTTGGTTTTACCAGCTTGGGCCACAGCTGGCACATACCGAGACATAGTTGACCGATGCATTCAGATAGATCGTGGTTTGCACAATCAGGCAACTTTTAACACTGCAGCTGCTCAAATGCAGCCTATTGCTCAAATCCAGCCCATGTTACCTGCTGCTCCAGCGGCGGCTGTTGCAGCACCTGCAGGAATATCAGCACTAACTACAATTTCACCACCAGCGCCAGAGCAAACATGTACCCTTGCTCCATTAAAATCACGTAAGAAAATACCACAATGTCTTTCCTGTGGTAGAGTAGGACACTGGATGGCAAAATGCTATCAAAAACAACGGATGGATCCAAGAGATGATAATGAAGTAGACAATGTTCACTACAATACATCTCCACCTCGTGGTCAACCATGTAACACGTACCAACAAGACACACCCAGTATGGCTTCTGGTCAGCAACACTGGCTAAGCAACTACAACCATGGTTTGCTTTTACAGTTAATCAACAACAGTATCATAATAGCCCAACTGTTTACCACCTGGCTTTACAGAATCATCTCAGGCAACTGCCTGTTCGGCCTTCCACCATTATCCAATATGAAGATGATGTTCTGATAACCTCTATCAATAAAGATGATCATGACAAAGATTTACGGATGGTCTTGAACCACCTCAGTACTAACAGTCGCAAAGCTAGCTTTCACAAAGCACAAATTGCCCAGAAAGATGTTTACTTGGGACAGAAAATTTCCAAACGAAAAAGGGAACTTACTCAGAACAGAAAGGCTGCCATCAAAGCAGCTAAAGAACCCTCAATGTATCGCTAAAAAGTTGCCAAGAACTGTCAACTTAAGAAAACTGTCATTCTGAACGTTGCTTTATTAATTTAAAGAAATTAACATATCTTGTTAGCTGTGTTTCCTTTAACAGAATCGACAAATTCATCTACAGAAAATCAAGATACAGCACAAGATTGGTTCAGTTATATATTTAATAAGTTATTGTATTTGATATTTTAAAATAAATGTTTGGAATTAGCCTGGAAATTAAAACTTCAAACAATGTGGAAGCTGGTTTAAAAAAAAAACAACAATCTTTGATTAAAAGCCAAAAGAACAGATCGTTCAAAGAAATTTGATAATGGGAATTTGGCAGCAATCCAACTTTTACTCCCAGTCCATTTGAGTGACAAAAAAAAGTTTAAAGATGCGAATGGCATCATTCCAAGCTAGACGCCTCTTTTTGTCTCTGCAAGAAAATTAACCCTTTCAACAAGCTTTTGTGCATAATCCAGAGGATGTCCATTTTGATAATCATTTTACCATTTATTACTAGATCATATGTTCAACTTTTATTGTATAATAATTTTACATGAAGTTATTATTAATTACCAATGTGATCAAATTTGATTAATCTATTAATTATAGTAATTATTTTGAAATGCCTGTTGCAATGTTAATTCCATTTTGTTGTTTAAAACTGCAATGATTCTTTGCGCTTTTACCTATCCTATCGCATTAATGATGTATTTTAATCTTTCCTGATATATCTCAATTTTTCGATTTATCAAAGGGCCGACTGTAGAAGCCAAGTATTTCAAATACAACTAGTATAGGTAAAAGATAGCTGTTTAAGCATAAATGTTGAGCCCCAGTTTTAATACCCATTTATACAGCATAATTCACTTATACTGAAGTCCGTTGTTCTGGCAAATGCATATTTTCAAAGACAGTGTGACATTTAAAAAAAAGCACAGTTGCAAGATAATTTGACACTGCTTGTGCTAATTGTCAAGGACAGGGACTGAATACACAGCACCATTGTTCACAATGCAGATAACAGCTGGGTCAGAAAAGCTGATGTTGCACATTGAAGATGGACGGCTTGCCATCAAATCAAATGTGTTGGAGTCTAACCCAAACCAATTAGGATTATATTGGGGTGTAATTAGATGACTTAAGACAGATATGAAAGTGTATAACTGAAAAGTTTCTCCCCGCCATTTTAGGTTAGGTTAGGTTGGGGTTTTGTTGTCTTTGTGAGTATTGTCTTTGTAAGTTTTGTTTTAGTGTTTAGTTTTTCGTGTGTTGTCTGTGTTTTTATTGTCTTTGGGGGTGTGTTGTGCTGTGTTGTCTTTTCTGTTAGTTTAGTCAGTTTTGTCCTTTATAGTCTCCATTTTAGGTTAGGTTTGGGGGTTCTGTCAGTCTACCAGTCTGTGTCAGTGACGTTAGTCCACTTTTGACTTTGAGTTTGAGTTTAGCTGAAGATTAGCTCTCTCTCTCTCTTCATGTTTCATTGCCAGACTTTGACCTTTAAAAAGTTACTTTCGAGCTGTCTGCCTAAGCAAAGAAAGATAATGTCTGTAATTCTCTGAAAGCTTCGAATTGTCTACGAATTGCCTTTTAAATGACTTTCAAATTGTAATCAAGCGACTACAAATAAAACAATTCTTTTTGGCACCTGAGGAGTTTATACTGCAAATTTCTGCTGAGTTCCAGTATTCGCAAAGTGCTACTGATAACCGAATAGCAGAGATGATATAAATTCCTTCAACTTTACACAGTCGAATAATACAAGGAATCGAACAACTTAACACAGTCTACAAATATTACAAATCTTACAACTTGTCGTATTGCGCCAGGACTTGATTAATCAACTAAGCTTCCCCCAAACTTGGCGTAGTTCGTTTCCCACCGTACAACCCCTCAACTGCACTCCCACCCCCACACCACCCTCACACCGTCCCACCCCCTCAACAGCACTCCTACCTCCGTACCACCCTCACACCGTCCCTCCCCCTCAACAGCACTCCCACCCCCGCACCACCCTCACACCGTCCCACCCCCTCAACAGTCTCTCACCCCCGCACCACCCTCACACCGTCCCACCCCCTCAACAGCACTCCCACCCCCACACCACCCTCACACCGTGTCACCCCCTCAACAGCACTCCCACCCCCACACCACCCTCACACCGTCCCACCCCCTCAACATCACTCCCACCCCCACACCCCCCTCACACCGTGTCAAACACCCCCTCAACAGCACTCCCACCTCCGCACCACCCTCACACCGTGACAAACACCCCCTCAACAGTACTCCCACCCCCACACCACCCTCACACCGTGCCCCCCTCAACAGCACTCCCACCCCCGCACCACCCTCACACCGTCCCCCCCTCAACAGCACTCCCACCCCCGCACCAACCTCACACCGTCCCCCCCTCAACAGCACTCCCACCCCCACACCACTCTCACACCGTCCCACCCCCTCAAGAGCTCTCCCACCCCCGCACCACCCTCACACCGTCCCACCCCCTCAACAGCACCCCCACCCCCGCACCACCCTCACACCGTCCCACCCCCTCAACAGCACTCCCACCCCCGCACCACCCTCACACCGTCCCATCCCCTCAACAGCAGTCCCACCCCCACACCACCCTCACACCGTCCCACCCCCTCAACAGCACTCCCACCCCCACACCACCCTCACACCGTCCCACCCCCTCAACTGCCTCTCACCCCCGCACCACCCTCACTCCGTCCCACCCCCTCACCAGCACTCCCACCCCCGCACCACCCTCACACCGTCCCACCCCCTCAACAGCACTCCTACCTCCGTACCACCCTCACACCGTCCCTCCCCCTCAACAGCACTCCCACCCCCGCACCACCCTCACACCGTCCCACCCCCTCAACAGTCTCTCACCCCCGCACCACCCTCACACCGTCCCACCCCCTCAACAGCACTCCCACCCCCACACCACCCTCACACCGTGTCACCCCCTCAACAGCACTCCCACCCCCACACCACCCTCACACCGTCCCACCCCCTCAACAGCACTCCCACCCCCACACCCCCCTCACACCGTGTCAAACACCCCCTCAACAGCACTCCCACCTCCGCACCACCCTCACACCGTGACAAACACCCCCTCAACAGTACTCCCACCCCCACACCACCCTCACACCGTGCCCCCCTCAACAGCACTCCCACCCCCGCACCACCCTCACACCGTCCCCCCCTCAACAGCACTCCCACCCCCGCACCAACCTCACACCGTCCCCCCCTCAACAGCACTCCCACCCCCACACCACTCTCACACCGTCCCACCCCCTCAAGAGCTCTCCCACCCCCGCACCACCCTCACACCGTCCCACCCCCTCAACAGCACCCCCACCCCCGCACCACCCTCACACCATCCCACCCCCTCAACAGCACTCCCACCCCCGCACCACCCTCACACCGTCCCATCCCCTCAACAGCAGTCCCACCCCCGCACCACCCTCACACCGTCCCACCCCCTCAACAGCACTCCCACCCCCGCACCACCCTCACACCGTCCCACCCCCTCAACAGCACTCGCACCCCCACACCACCCTCACACCGTCCCACCCCCTCAACTGCCTCTCACCCCCGCACCACCCTCACTCCGTCCCACCCCCTCACCAGCACTCCCACCCCCGCACCACCCTCACACCGTCCCACCCCCTCAACAGCACTCCCACCCCCGCACCACCCTCACACCGTCCCACCCCCTCACCAGCACTCCCACCCCCGCACCACCCTCACACCGTCCCACCCCCTCAACAGCACTCCCACCCCCGCACCACCCTCACACCGTCCCACCCCCTCACCAGCACTCCCACCCCCGCACCACCCTCACACCGTCCCACCCCCTCAACAGCACTCCCACCCCCGCACCACCCTCACACCGTCCCACCCCCTCAACAGCACTCCCACCCCCGCACCACCCTCACACCGTCCCACCCCCTCAACAGCACCCCCACCCCCGCACCACCCTCACACCATCCCACCCCCTCAACAGCACTCCCACCCCCACACCACCCTCACACCGTCCCACCCCCTCAACAGCACTCACCCCACACCACCCTCACACCGTCCCACCCCCTCAACAGCACTCCCACCCCCACACCACCCTCACACCGTCCCACCCCCTCAACAGCACTCCCACCCCCACACCACCCTCACACCGTCCCTCCCCCTCAACAGCACTCCCACTCCCGGACCACCCTCACACTGTCCCACCCCCTCAACAGCACTCCCACCCCCACACCACCCTCACACCGTCCCACCCCCTCAACAGTTCTCCCACCCCCGCACCACCCTCACAGCCTCCCACCCCCTCAACACACTCCCACCCCCGCACCACCCTCACACCGTCCCACCCCCTCAACAGCACTCTCACCCCCGCACCACCCTCACACCCTCCCACCCCCTCAACACACTCCCACCCCCGCACCACCCTCACACCGTCCCACCCCCTCAACAGCACTCACACCCCCGCACCACCCTCACACCGTCCCACCCCCTCAACAGCACTCCCACCCCCACACCACCCTCACACCGTGACAAACACCCCCTCAACAGCACTCCCACTCCCGGACCACCCTCACACTGTCCCACCCCCTCAACAGCACTCCCACCACCACACCACCCTCACACCGTCCCACCCCCTCAACAGCCGCTCACCCCCGCACCACCCTCACACCGTCCCACCCCCTCAACAGCTCGCCCACCCCCACACCACCCTCACACCGTCCCACCCCCTCATCAGCACTTCCACCCCCACACCACCCTCACACCGTGACAAACACCCCCTCAACAGCACTCCCACCCCCGCACCACCCTCACACCGTTCCCCCCCCTCAACAGCCTCTCACCCCCGCACCACCCTCACACCGTCCCACCCCCTTAACAGCTCGCCCACCCCCACACCACCCTCACACCGTGACAAACACCCCCTCAACAGCACTCCCACCCCCACACCACCCTCACACCGTCCCACCCCCTCAACAGCACTCCCACCCCCACACTACCCTCACACCGTCCCACCCCCTCAAAAGCACTCCCACCCTCACACCGTCCCACCCCCTCAAAAGCACTCCTGTAGATCCCCAAATTTCTTTCTCTGTCAGTCTGGCCTCAATAAAAGTTGAGACGGATTCGCACCTAAAAAGAAGTTATTTATTTAGCTTGCAAGCTTAATCATCTTACAGAAACGTAAAAGACATCCAGCCTCTTACACCCCAGAAAAACGCCTGACTAAAAGACAAAGGGATCTCTGCAAAATCAATTGAAATGGTATCAAGTTTCACATAGGCTGACCTATGTCCGTCGAGTATGTCCCTCCTGACCTGTTCGATCTATTCTGATTGGCTCACCTCCAATCCCGTTCTCTGGCCCCTATCAATGCAGCATCACTCTCATAGACACACCTCTTCCTGTTTTTTCCATGCGGTCTCAAACCCCTTTGTCCCTAACTTCCAGAATCAAAGTGGCTTATTTCTACATTACATTAACTAGTATCTCTTAAGTAACTATTTTATATCACATTCGTCATTCCCTCCTTTTATCATTCCATGATAACCGAACTATCCAATCCATAGCTACGGTTCCTCATCTAAAAAGATCCGTCGCTGCATTTCCAATTCCTGGCGTAGCCCCCCCCTCAGCTGCTGCACCCTCATGGATTTTGACAGCTAAGATTTTAGGGGCGTTGATCTGTTCCAGTGTACCCCACATTCTACCCATCACACATTTAAGGATGGCTGGGCCCACAAAGATGCAGCCGATAGCTACCACTAGATACATGGCCATATTTATCAACCAGTCCTTCCATCCTCCAAATCCCCAGTTACCCCAAGAGTCAGGATCCTGCATCCCGTCCAAGTGATCCCGTATGCGATACATAAATTTAGTAATGTTAGCGGTCAAGTCCTGAACACCCATGATACACTTGCCCTGTACTATGGCGCATACCCCACCCTCACGGGCCAGAAGATAGTCAAGAGCATACCGGTTCTGCATTGCAAACAACCGTAGCTGAGACAACTCCTTGGTTATTGCCCCAAGGGCTCCCAAGGTTTACTACCCGGGTTTTCCTCAGTTTGGCCTTTAACTAACTTAAGTGTATCTCCCGGTAACCTACGTTCTAGCTGTACTTCCCTTCTCACACGCCCCGTCCTCTCTCTAGTCCCTTTCTCTTTCTCATGGTCTCTTCCTACACTCTTCTGACAGCCTGATTTTACCTTTATTGTACCACTTTTAACACATCCAAAATCAAATTTACATGCATTCCAAAAACAAGGCAATGTCCATATAATGTTCCCTTCCCATCGCCGGGACCGGTGCAGCTGCTTCATGACTCCTGCATTCTCCTTAACTTTGATGACCTTCCATGAGTCGATACCATGTCCTCGTATATGGGGGCAGCGAAGAACATCACCTTTGCATAGGTGATGTATCCTTGTAGATTGGTTGGGGCTACACAGATACATAATATTCCCCTTTTCCATATCCATCGCCAATAACACGCCAAGCGAAGTGAGGCCAAATATCAGACAGACGATGCGTAGCCACTCCATCATGCTCCACACCTGTAAAATAGCACTGGAGAAGGGAGGCAGGTTAGTATCCGACCTTTTACAGTAGTGGAGATGGACTCAATTTACAGTGATGTAGGTGTACCCAAGCACTTCGCCCCTCCACTTTAACTGCTGTGGGGGTGGTAAGGAGAACTTGGAAGGGCCCGTCCCATCGCGGCTCCGACCCCTTCCTAGTCCAATTTTTGACCATGACATAACTACCGGGCTGGACTGAAAGTGAGCTAGGTACTGGGGGCAATGGCTGGTGAGCCGCACGGACTGGGCCATGGAGTTCCTTGAGCACTTGCGTAAGGGCTAGAACATAGGTGGTCATTTCTTCAGTCATCTGATGAAACTGAACCCATCTGGGAACCTGCAGGCTCCAAGGAGTTCTAAGAGGCCTGCCATAAAGAATCTCGGCGGGAGAGAGCCGGGCTGGTCCCGCAGGTGTAACCCGCAGCTGGAAGAGGGCAACGGGGAGCAACTTAAGCCATGTCAGTCCCGTGTCTGCTCTTAATTTAGCCAATTTAGTTTTGAGGGTCTGATTGTGTCTCTCAACCAACCCGGCCGCCTGCGGTCTGTAAGCACAGTGTAACTGCTGGCGTATGCCCAACTGGGAGCAAAACTCCTTGTTAATTTGTCCAATAAAATGAGGCCCATTATCAGAACTTAACTGAGCTGGTATACCGTACCGGGGAATGATTTCCCTCATCAAGACTTTAACCACAGGAGCAGCTTTACTATAGATAGTCGGATACGCCTCGACCCATCTGCTGAACACATCCACAATGACCAAAACATATTTGTAACATTGACACCTTTCCAACTCAATGTAATCCATTTGGAGCGTCTCAAAGGGACCACTGGGCAACGGGGTTTGCCCCTTCCCACAAGGGATACCTTTTCCGGTGTTATATTGCTGACAAATCAAACACCGATTACTGATACTTTGGGCCAACCCCTGCATTTTAGGGTGCCACCAAGTGTCCAGCAACAAATCACTAGTCCCTCGAGCCCCACAATGAGTTGCAAAGTGTACACATTCAATGACCCATAAAGCCAGCGCATCAGACATACAAGTCTGATGTGCAGGCGTGGTCCATAAAGAGGAAACAGAATCATATGTACAACCTAACCGTTTCCACATTTGTTTATCACTCTCAGGAGCGTCCTCCTGTAACCTTATGACGTCTTGGATGGTTGGCATTCGCTTGTCAGAAGCAGACATATTCATAGTAGATCGTTTAGTCTGACTTAACATTTTAGGCACCATCACTTGCTGAATTTGTGCGGCTGTGCACGCTGCACGATCTGCTCGTTCATTACCAACGTCAACTGGGGTTGTACCATTCCTGTGGGCAGCGCATTTAATAACGGAAATCTGCGCGGGCATAAGGAGGGCCTGCAGTAGGTCATTAACTAAACCCCGGTGGGATATTTGACCACACATAATCATGTCAGGTTGTTCTGACGAAATGTCACTCAAATCGCCCCTTATTGTGGTAGTTTCCTGAATCAAGGCTAAACATTCTTGACCAGGCGCGTCCTCATGGACAGGGGGACCGCTAAGAAAACAGGCTGGATTGATAGTGGTACAGTATTTAAATGTCAGACGTGGATTGTTCAAAAGGTATATCTCATACCTATTCTGACGAGCTGCGGTAAGATGCTGACCATTCGCCCCATATCCCTGGCATGGTACTGGTCATGGACCTGACGTGTAATATGAGGGCTTACCGAAGCTGACTGTGGCTGTAAATGTGGTGATATTGTAACAAAATCGGCTGTACCTTCTTTTCCCGTGACTGTGGCTGTAACCTTGACTGGCCATTCGGTCTCAAGTAATGGCCGGTATTTGTCCTCCAACTCCCTGTTTCGTCCAGTTCTGTCATAGGCCAGGGTAACGTGATGCAGTGAATGTTCAACGTCTAACGTCCACCACTGAGGGGGTGATAGAAATATAGCACTGTTGTCTCATCCTCCTCTTCGCTGATCCACCCACCCAAAATCACTATATTGGAGCTCCTGCTGGTAAACTATCATTTCTGCCGCTTGTTGGGGTCGCAGATCATCCTTTTTCATTACACACTCAGTCTTAACCTTTGTAACTGAGCCTCCTTCTTGGCCTACACCCTCCTTCCAGTAAAATCTGACTGCCCTTGCCATCTGGGAAGGGTCGTTCTCTGTCCAATTCATGTTATTACAGTTCACAGCAGTAACCACAGAAGGTGGTAGGCAATGCATTAACATAGCACAGTATTGAGGGGAATTCTGACCATTTTGATACAGCAAATCGCCTGACTGCCCCCGGTAGATTTCATTAAAACGCTCCAGAAATTCCTCTGGCTCGTCAATCTTCCTCGGTTTTAGGTCTAAGATAACAGAAATATTTATGGGCCTTTGAAATGTGCTATTCAACGCATTCAAGATCTGTGTCCTTCTTTTCTCTATTTGCTCTCTTTTTTTTAAAAACTTAAAAATGTTTGAAAATTCAAATTGAATTACTGCAACTTGCAAGCTTAGCTCTGATCTCAACTCAGAACTAAATTTACAATTTGCTTAACACAAACTTGTATAACATTTACAACTTAATTATTTCTTTATCTTAACAATTTTTCTTTTAACAAGTTTTTTTTTCTTTTACATACACATAAGTATTAGCAAAATCAACTATCATCTCCAGATTGACACTTTTTAAAATGGTGTCCATGATCTTCTTTAAGTTTCTATTAATCTCCAGATAAAATGAGATAAACCTTATTTCAAGTAAGTAAAACTTAAGATTCTGGCAATTTCAATCAATTGCTTTCGAAAATAATAACTTTTATCAAAGAGGTGGAGAAACCCACTGGTTTCCTTTAATTAATTCAAAACGTAACTTTGCTGGTGTTCACTGACTCAAAGGAAAGGTATCCGATTACACTACGGCTGCTGCTGTTATCTCAAAGCCTGAGTGAGAAGCACTGTCTGTTTTCAACTCCGCCTGCTGCTGTTAACCCTTTGAGAGACTTCTGCTTCAACCAATATGCAGCATTCCTCACAATCTCAACGAGACCTCGGAACTTTACAGTCCAAGGAGACAATTTTAGCTTAATCAACTATATATTTAAAACACTCACACATAGAGTTGAACCATCTTCAGATTTAAAAACAGTTATACTGGACTGAACCTCCATCTATTGAAGTCTCATCAGCCCCTGAACCCATAAAATAGACTGAACCTTCATTAATGAAGTCACATCTGCCTCTGAACCCTTATAATAGACTGAACCTTCATTAATGAAGTCACATCAGCCCAAAACCCTAACCCAAGCCGAAACAACAATATGAAATCCCATCAATTAAAGTGCTAATCCCCAGACTGACCTGTGATTTCGTCGAGGCGGTCTTTCTGTGCCAACCGCGAGTGACCAGACTAATCAGACGATAAGAAGAGGGGAACAATCAATGCGCGGTCGTTTTCCAGTTCTACATTGAGGGCCCTTTGTTCCCCATCCTCCTGATCATAATCAGTCTAATTCTGATTTCGCAGTTGGATCAGGATTGCCCAGAGAAATCCCGGTTTTCGGCACCAAATGTAGATCCCCAAATTTCTTTCTCTGTCAGTCTGGCCTCAATAAAAGTTGAGACGGATTTGCACGTAAAAAGAAGTTATTTATTTAGCTTGCAAGCTTAATCATCTTACAGAAACGTAAAAGACATCCAGCCTCTTACTCGTCACTCCCACCCTCACACCGTCCCACCCCCTCAAAAGCACTCCCACCCTCACACCGTCCCACCCCCTCAACAGCTCTCCCACCCCCGCACCACCCTCACACGTCCCACCCCCTCACCATAACTCTCACCCCCACACCACCCTCACACCGTCCCACCCCCTCAACAGCACTCCCACCCCCGCACCACCCTCACACCGTCCCACCCCCTCAACAGCACTCCCACCCCCGCACCACCCTCACACCGTCCCACCCCCTCAACAGCACTCCCACCCCCGCACCACCCTCACACCGTCCCACCCCTTCAACAGCACTCCCACCCCCGCACCACCCTCACACCGTCCCACCCCCTCAACAGCACTCCCACCCCCACACCACCCTCACACCGTCCCACCCCCTCAACAGCACTCCCACCCCCACACCACCCTCACACCGTCCCACCCCCTCAACAGCACTCCCACCCCCACACCACCCTCACACCGTCCCACCCCCTCAACAGCACTCCCACCCCCACACCACCCTCACACCGTCCCGCCATCTCAACAGCAATACCACCCTCACACCGTCCCACCCCCTCAACAGCACTCCCACCCCCGCACCACCCTCACACCGTCCCACCCCCTCAACAGCACTCCCACCCCCACACCACCCTCACACCGTCCCACCACCTCAACAGCACTCCCACCCCCGCACCACCCTCACACCGTCCCACCCCCTCAACAGCACTCCCACCCCCACACCACCCTCACACCGTGACAAACAGCCCCTCAACAGCACTCCCACCCCCGCACCACCCTCACACTGTCCCACCCCCTCAAAAGCACTCACACCCTCACACCGTCCCACCCCCTCAACAGCACTCCCACCCCCGCACCACCCTCACACCGTCCCACCCCCTCACCAGCACTCTCACCCCCACACCACCCTCACACCGTCCCACCCCCTCAACAGCACTCTCACCCCCACACCACCCTCACACTGTCCCACACCCTCAACAGCACTCCCACCCCCACACGACCCTCCCACCGTCCCACACCCTCAACAGCACTCTCACCCCCACACCACCCTCACACCGTCCCACACCCTCAACAGCACTCCCACCCCCACACCACCCTCACACCGTCCCCCCCTCAACTGCACTCCCACCCCGACACCACCCTCACACTGTCCCCCCCTCAACAGCACTCCCACACCGACACCTCCCTCACACCGTTCCACCCCCTCAACAGAACTCCCACCCCCGCACCTCCCTCACACCGTCCCACCCCCTCAACAGCACTCCCACCCCCGCACCACCCTCACACCGTCCCACACCCTCAACATCACTCCCACCCCCACACGACCCTCACACCGTCCCACCCCCTCACCAGCACTCTCACCCCCACACCACCCTCACACCGTCCCACCCCCTCAACAGCACTCTCACCCCCACACCACCCTCACACTGTCCCACACCCTCAACAGCACTCCCACCCCCACACGACCCTCCCACCGTCCCACACCCTCAACAGCACTCTCACCCCCACACCACCCTCACACCGTCCCACACCCTCAACAGCACTCCCACCCCCACACCACCCTCACACCGTCCCCCCCTCAACTGCACTCCCACCCCGACACCACCCTCACACTGTCCCCCCCTCAACAGCACTCCCACACCCACACCTCCCTCACACCGTTCCACCCCCTCAACAGAACTCCCACCCCCGCACCTCCCTCACACCGTCCCACCCCCTCAACAGCACTCCCACCCCCGCACCACCCTCACACCGTCCCACCCCCTCAACAGCACTCCCACCCCCGCACCACCCTCACACCGTCCCACCCCTCAACAGGACTCCCACACCCGCACCACCCTCACACCGTCCCACCTCCTCAACAGCACTCCCACCCCCACACCACCCTCACACCGTCCCACCCCCTCAACAGCACTCCCACCCCCACACCACCCTCACACCGTCCCCCCCTCAACTGCACTCCCACCCCGACACCACCCTCACACTGTCCCCCCCTCAACAGCACTCCCACACCCACACCTCCCTCACACCGTTCCACCCCCTCAACAGAACTCCCACCCCCGCACCTCCCTCACACCGTCCCACCCCCTCAACAGCACTCCCACCCCCGCACCACCCTCACACCGTCCCACCCCCTCAACAGCACTCCCACCCCCGCACCACCCTCACACCGTCCCACCCCTCAACAGGACTCCCACACCCGCACCACCCTCACACCGTCCCACCTCCTCAACAGCACTCCCACCCCCACACCACCCTCACACCGTCCCACCCCCTCAACAGCACCCCCACCCCCGCACCACCCTCACACCGTCCCCCCCCTCAACAGCACTCCCACCCCCACACCACCCTCACACCGTCCCACCCCCTCAACAGCACTCCCACCCCCGCACCACCCTCACAACGTGTCAAACACCCCCTCAACAGCACTCCCACCCCCGCACCACCCTCTCACCGTCCCACCCCCTCAACAGCACTCCCACCCCCGCACCACCCTCACACCGTCCCACCCCCTCAACAGCACCTCCACCCCCGCACCACCCTCACACCGTCCCACCCCCTCAACAGCACTCCCACCCCCACACCACCCTCACACCGTCCCACCCCCTCAACAGCACTCCCACCCCCACACCATCCTCACACCGTCCCACCCCCTCAACAGCACTACCACCCCCACACCACCCTCACACCGTCCCACACCACTCCCACCCCCACACCATCCTCACACCGTCCGACCCCCTCAACAGCACTCCCACCCCCACACCACCCTCACACCGTCCCACCCCCTCAACTGCACTCCCACCCCCACACCTCCCTCGCACCGTCCCACCCCCTCAACAGCCTCTCACCCCCACACCACCCTCACACCGTCCCACCCCCTCAACAGCACTCCCACCCCCGCACCACCCTCACATCGTGTCAAACACCCCCTCAACAGCACTCCCACCCCCGCACCACCCTCTCACCGTCCCACCCCCTCAACAGCACTCCCACCCCCGCACCACCCTCTCACCGTCCCACCCCCTCAACAGCTCTCCCACCCCCACACCACCCTCACACCGTCCCACCCCCTCAACAGCACTCCCACCCCCGCACCACCTTCACACCGTCCCACTCCCTCAACAGCACTCCCACCCCCACACCACCCTCACACCGTCCCACCCCCTCAACAGCACTCCCACCCCCACACCACCTTCACACCGTCCCACCCCCTCAACAGCACTCCCACCCCCACACCACACTCACACCGTCCTACCCCCTCAACAGCACTCCCACCCCCGCACCACCTTCACACCGTCCCACCCCCTCAACAGCTCTCCCACCCCCGCACCTCCCTCACACCGTCCCCCCCCCTCAGCAGCTCTCCCACCCCCACACGACCCTCACACCGTCCCACCCCCTCACCAGCACTCCCACCCCCGCACCACCCTCACACCGTCCCCCCCCTCAACAGCACTCTCACCCCCACACCACCCTCACACCGTCCCACCCCCTCAACAGCACTCCCACCCCCACACCACCCTCACACCGTCCCACCCCCTCAACAGCTCTCCCACCCCCACACCGTCCCACCCCCTCAACAGCACTCGCACCCCCTCACCAACCTCACACCGTCCCACCTCCTCAACAGCACTCCCCCCCCCACACCACCCTCACACCGTCCCACCCCCTCAACAGCACTCCCACCCCCACACCACCCTCACACCGTCCCACACCCTCAACAGCACTCCCACCCCCTCACCACCCTCACACCGTCCCCCCCCTCAACAGCACTCTCACCCCCACACCACCCTCACACCGTCCCACCTCCTCAACAGCACTCCCCCCCCCACACCACCCTCACACCGTCCCACCCCCTCAACAGCACTCCCACCCCCACACCACACTCACACCGTCCCACCCCCTCAACAGCCTCTCACCCCCGCACCACCCTCACTCCGTCCCACCCCCTCACCAGCACTCCCACCCCCGCACCACCCTCACACCGTCCCACCCCCTCAACAGCACTCCCACCCCCACACCACCCTCACACCGTCCCAGCCCCTCAACAGCACTCCCACCCCCACACCACACTCACACCGTCCCACCCCCTCAACAGCACTCCCACCCCCACACCACCCTCACACCGTCCCACCCCCTCAACAGCACTCCCACCCCCACACCACCCTCACACCGTCCCACCCCCTCAACAGCACTCCCACCCCCACACCACCCTCACACTATGCCCCCCTCAACAGCACTCCCACCCCCGCACCACCCTCACACCGTCCCACCCCCTCAACAGCCTCTCACCCCCGCACCACCCTCACTCCGTCCCACCCCCTCAACAGCCTCTCACCCCCGCACCACCCTCACACCGTCCCACCCCCTCACCAGCACTCCCACCCCCGCACCACCCTCACACCGTCCCACACCACTCCCACCCCCACACCATCCTCACACCGTCCCACCCCCTCAACAGCACTCCCACCCCCACACCACCCTCACACCGTGTCAAACACCCCCTCAACAGCACTCCCACCCCCACACCACCCTCACACCGTCCCACCCCCTCAACAGCACTCCCACCCCCACACCACCCTCACACCGTCCCACCCCCTCAACTGCACTCCCACCCCCACACCAGCCTCGCACCGTCCCACCCCCTCAACAGCCTCTCACCCCCACACCACCCTCACACCGTCCCACCCCCTCAACAGCACTCCCACCCCCGCACCACCCTCACAACGTGTCAAACACCCCCTCAACAGCACTCCCACCCCCGCACCACCCTCTCACCGTCCCACCCCCTCAACAGCACTCCCACCCCCGCACCACATTCTCACCGTCCCACCCCCTCAACAGCTCTCCCACCCCCACACCACCCTCACACCGTCCCACCCCCTCAACAGCTCTCCCACCCCCACACCACACTCACACCGTCCTACCCCCTCAACAGCACTCCCATCCCCGCACCACCCTCACACCGTCCCACCCCCTCAACAGCTCTCCCACCCCCACACCACCCTCACACCGTCCTACCCCCTCAACAGCACTCCCATCCCCGCACCACCCTCACACCGTCCCACCCCCTCAACAGCACTCCCACCCCCGCACCACATTCTCACCGTCCCACCCCCTCAACAGCTCTCCCACCCCCACACCACCCTCACACCGTCCCACCCCCTCAACAGCACTCCCACCCCCACACCACACTCACACCGTCCTACCCCCTCAACAGCACTCCCATCCCCGCACCACCTTCACACCGTCCCACCCCCTCAACAGCTCTCCCACCCCCGCACCTCCCTCACACCGTCCCCCCCCCTCAGCAGCACTCCCACCCCCACACGACCCTCACACCGTCCCAGCCCCTCACCAGCACTCCCACCCCCGCACCACCCTCACACCGTCCCCCCCCTCAACAGCACTCTCACCCCCACACCACCCTCACACCGTCCCAACCCCTCAACAGCACTCCCACCCCCACACCACCCTCACACCGTCCCACCCCCTCAACAGCTCTCCCACCCCCACACCGTCCCACCCCCTCAACAGCACTCTCACCCCCTCACCAACCTCACACCGTCCCACCTCCTCAACAGCACTCCCCCCCCCACACCACCCTCACACCGTCCCACCCCCTCAACAGCACTCCCACCCCCTCACCACCCTCACACCGTCCCCCCCCTCAACAGCACTCTCACCCCCACACCACCCTCACACCGTCCCACCTCCTCAACAGCACTCCCCCCCCCACACCACCCTCACACCGTTCCACCCCCTCAACAGCACTCCCACCCCCACACCACACTCACACCGTCCCACCCGCTCAACAGCCTCTCACCCCCGCACCACCCTCACTCCGTCCCACCCCCTCACCAGCACTCCCACCCCCGCACCACCCTCACACCGTCCCACCACCTCAACAGCACTCCCACCCCCACACCACCCTCACACCGTCCCACCCCCTCAACAGCACTCCCACCCCCACACCACACTCACACCGTCCCACCCCCTCAACAGCACTCCCACCCCCACACCACCCTCACACCGTCCCACCCCCTCAACAGCACTCCCACCCCCACACCACCCTCACACCGTCCCACCCCCTCAACAGCACTCCCACCCCCACACCACACTCACACCGTCCCACCCCCTCAACAGCACTCCCACCCCCGCACCACCCTCACACCGTCCCACACCACTCCCACCCCCACACCACCCTCACACCGTCCCACACCACTCCCACCCCCACACCACCCTCACACCGTCCCACCCCCTCAACAGCACTCCCACCCCCACACCACCCTCACACCGTGTCAAACACCCCCTCAACAGCACTCCCACCCCCACACCACCCTCACACCGTCCCACCCCCTCAACAGCACTCCCACCCCCACACCACCCTCACACCGTCCCACCCCCTCAACTGCACTCCCACCCCCACACCACCCTCGCACCGTCCCACCCCCTCAACAGCCTCTCACCCCCACACCACCCTCACACCGTCCCACCCACTCAACAGCACTCCCACCCCCGCACCACCCTCACAACGTGTCAAACACCCCCTCAACAGCACTCCCACCCCCGCACCATCCTCGCACCGTCCCACCCCCTCAACAGCACTCCCACCCCCGCACCACCCTCTCACCGTCCCAACCCCTCAACAGCTCTCCCACCCCCACACCACCCTCACACCGTCCCACCCCCTCAACAGCACTCCCACCCCCGCACCACCTTCACACCGTCCCACTCCCTCAACAGCACTCCCACCCCCACACCACCCTCACACCGTCCCACCCCCTCACCAGCACTCCCACCCCCGCACCACCCTCACACCGACCCACCCCCTCAACAGCACTCCCACCCCCGCACTTCCCTCACACCGTCCCCCCCCCTCAGCAGCTCTCCCACCCCCACACGACCCTCACACCGTCCCACCCCCTCACCAGCACTCCCACCCCCGCACCACCCTCACACCGTCCCCCCCCTCAACAGCACTCTCACCCCCACACCACCCTCACACCGTCCCACCCCCTCAACAGCACTCCCACCCCCACACCACCCTCACACCGTCCCACCCCCTCAACAGCTCTCCCACCCCCACACCGTCCCAGCCCCTCAACAGCACTCTCACCCCCTCACCAACCTCACACCGTCCCACCTCCTCAACAGCACTCCCCCCCCCCACACCACCCTCACACCGTCCCACCACCTCAACAGCACTCCCACCCCCACACCACCCTCACACCGTCCCACACCCTCAACAGCACTCCCACCCCCTCACCACCCTCACACCGTCCCCCCCCTCAACAGCACTCTCACCCCCACACCACCCTCACACCGTCCCACCTCCTCAACAGCACTCCCCCCCCCCACACCACCCTCACACCGTCCCACCCCCTCAACAGCACTCCCACCCCCACACCACACTCACACCGTCCCACCCCCTCAACAGCACTCCCACCCCCACACCACCCTCACACCGTCCCACCCCCTCAACAGCACTCCCACCCCCACACCACCCTCACACCGTCCCACCCCCTCAACAGCACTCCCACCCCCACACCACCCTCACACTGTGCCCCCCTCAACAGCACTCCCACCCCCGCACCACCCTCACACCGTCCCACCCCCTCAACAGCCTCTCACCCCCGCACCACCCTCACTCCGTCCCACCCCCTCACCAGCACTCCCACCCCCGCACCACCCTCACACCGTCCCACCCCCTCAACAGCACTCCCACCCCCACACCACCCTCACACCGTCCCACCCCCTCACCAGCACTCCCACCCCCGCACCACCCTCACACCGTCCCACCCCCTCAACAGCACTCCCACCCCCACACCACCCTCACACCGTCCCACCCCCTCAACAGCAGTCCCACCCCCACACCGTCCCACCCCCTCAACAGCACTCCCACCCCCGCACCACCCCCACACCGTCCCACCCCCTCAACAGCCTCTCACCCCCGCACCACCCTCACTCCGTCCCACCCCCTCACCAGCACTCCCACCCCCGCACCACCCTCACACCGTCCCACCCCCTCAACAGCACTCCCACCCCCACACCACCCTCACACCGTCCCACCCCCTCACCAGCACTCCCACCCCCACACCACGCTTACACCGTCCCACCCCGTCAACAGCCTCTAACCCCCGCACCACCCTCACACCGTCCCACCCCCTCAACAGCACTCCCACCCCCACACCACCCTCACACCGTCCCACCCCCTCAACAGCAGTCCCACCCCCACACCGTCCCACCCCCTCAACAGCACTCCCACCCCCGCACCACCCCCACACCGTCCCACCCCCTCAACAGCCTCTCACCCCCGCACCACCCTCACTCCGTCCCACCCCCTCACCAGCACTCCCACCCCCGCACCACCCTCACACCGTCCCACCCCCTCAACAGCACTCCCACCCCCACACCACCCTCACACCGTCCCACCCCCTCACCAGCACTCCCACCCCCACACCACGCTTACACCGTCCCACCCCGTCAACAGCCTCTAACCCCCGCACCACCCTCACACCGTCCCACCCCCTCAACAGCACTCCCACCCCCACACCACCCTCATACCGTCCCACCCCCTCAACAGCCTCTCACCCCCACTCCACCCTCACACCGTCCCACCCCCTCAACAGTCTCTCACCCCCACACCACCCTCACACCGTCCCACCCCCTCACCAGCACTCCCACCCCAGCACCACCCTCCCACCGTACAACCCCTCAACTGCACTCCCACCCCCACACCACCCTCACACCGTCCCACCCCCTCAACAGCACTCTCACCCCCACACCACCCTCACACCGTCCCACCCCTCAACAGGACTCCCACACCCGCACCACCCTCACACCGTCCCACCCTCTCAACAGCACTCCCACCCCCACACCACCCTCACACCGTCCCACACCACTCCCACCCCCACACCATCCTCACACCGTCCCACCCCCTCAACAGCACTCCCACCCCCACACCACCCTCACACCGTGTCAAACACCCCCTCAACAGCACTCCCACCCCCACACCACCCTCACACCGTCCCACCCCCTCAACAGCACTCCCACCCCCACACCACCCTCACACCGTCCCACCCCCTCAACAGCACTCCCACCCCCTAACCACCCTCACACCGTCCCACCCCCTCAACAGCTCTCCCACCCCCACACACCCTCACACCGTCCCACCCCCTCAACAGCACTCCCACACCCACACCACCCTCACAACGTCCCACCCCCTCAACAGCACTCCCACCCCCACATCACCCTCACACTGTGCCCCCCTCAACAGCACTCCCACCCCCGCACCACCCTCACACCATCCCACCCCCTCAACAGCCTCTCACCCCCGCACCACCCTCACTCCGTCCCACCCCCTCACCAGCACTCCCATCCCCGCACCCCCCTCACACCGTCCCACCCCCTCAACAGCACTCCCACCCCCACACCACCCTCACACCGTCCCACCCCCTCACCAGCACTCCCACCCCCGCACCACCCTCACATCGTCCCACCCCCTCAACAGCACTCCCACCCCCACACCACCCTCACACCGTCCCACCCCCTCAACAGCAGTCCCACCCCCACACCGTCCCACCCCCTCAACAGCACTCCCACCCCCGCACCACCCCCACACCGTCCCACCCCCTCAACAGCCTCTCACCCCCGCACCACCCTCACTCCGTCCCACCCCCCTCACCAGCACTCCCACCCCCGCACCACCCTCACACCGTCCCACCCCCTCAACAGCACTCCCACCCCCACACCACCCTCACACCGTCCCACCCCCTCACCAGCACTCCCACCCCCACACCACCCTCACACCGTCCCACCCCCTCAACAGCCTCTAACCCCCGCACCACCCTCACACCGTCCCACCCCCTCAACAGTCTCTCACCCCCACACCACCCTCACACCGCCCGCCCCTCAACAGCGCTCCCACCCCCACACCACCGTCACACCGTCCCACCCCCTCAACAGCACTCCCACCCCCACACCACCCTCACACCGTCCCACCCCCTCAACAGTCTCTCACCCCCACACCACCCTCACACCGTCCCACCCCCTCACCAGCACTCCCACCCCAGCACCACCCTCCCACCGTACAACCCCTCAACTGCACTCCCACCCCCACACCACCCTCACACCGTCCCACCCCCTCAACAGCACTCCTACCTCCGCACCACCCTCACACCGTCCCACCCCTCAACAGGACTCCCACACCCGCACCACCCTCACACCGTCCCACCCTCTCAACAGCACTCCCACCCCCACACCACCCTCACACCGTCCCACACCACTCCCACCCCCACACCATCCTCACACCGTCCCACCCCCTCAACAGCACTCCCACCCCCACACCACCCTCACACCGTCCCACACCACTCCCACCCCCACACCATCCTCACAACGTCCCACCCCCTCAACAGCACTCCCACCCCCACACCACCCTCACACCGTGTCAAACACCCCCTCAACAGCACTCCCACCCCCACACCACCCTCACACCGTCCCACCCCCTCAACAGCACTCCCACCCCCACACCACCCTCACACCGTCCCCACCCCCTCAACTGCACTCCCACCCCCACACCACCCTCTCACCGTCCCCACCCCCTCAACAGCACTCGCACCCCCCGCACCACCCTCACACCGTCCCACTCCCTCAACAGCACTCCCACCCCCACACCACCCTCACACCGTCCCACCCCCTCAACAGCACTCCCCACCCCCGCACCACCTTCACACCGTCCCACCCCCTCAACAGCACTCCCACCCCCGCACCACCCTCACACCGTCCCACCCCCTCACAGCCTCTCACCCCCGCACCACCCTCACTCTGTCCCACCCCCCTCACCAGCACTCCCACCCCCCGCAGCACCCTCACACCGTCCCACCACCTCAACAGCACTCCCCACCCCCACACCACCCTCACACCGTCCCACCCCCTCACCAGCACTCCCACCCCCGCACCACACCCTCACACCGTCCCACCCCCCTCAACAGCAGTCCCACCCCCACACCACCCTCACACCGTCCCACCCCCTCAACAGCAGTCCCACCCCCACACCGTCCCACCCCCTCAACAGCACACCCACCCCCCGCACCACCCCCACACCGTCCCACCCCCTCAACAGCCTCTCACCCCCGCACCACCCTCACTCCGTCCCACCCCCTCACCAGCACTCCCACCCCCGCACCACCCTCACAACCGTCCCACCCCCTCAACAGCACTCCCACCCCCACACCACCCTCACACCGTCCCACCCCCTCACCAGCACTCCCACCCCCACACCACGCTCACACCGTCCCACCCCTCAACTGCACTCCCACCCCCACACCACCCTCGCACCGTCCCACCCCCTCAACAGCCTCTCACCCCCACACCACCCTCACACCGTCCCACCCCCTCAACAGCACTCCCACCCCCGCACCACCCTCACAACGTGTCAAACACCCCCTCAACAGCACTCCCACCCCCGCACCACCCTCTCACCGTCCCACCCCCTCAACAGCACTCCCACCCCCGCACCCCACCCCCGCACCACCCTCTCACCGTCCCACCCCCTCAACAGCTCTCCCCACCCCCACACCACCCTCACACCGTCCCACCCCCTCAACAGCACTCCCACCCTCACACCACCCTCACACCGTCCCACCCCCTCAACAGCACTCCCACCCCCACACCACCCTCACACCGTCCTACCCCCTCAACAGCACTCCCACCCCCGCCCACCACCTTCACACCGTCCCACTCCCTCAACAGCACTCCCACCCCCACACCACCCTCACACCGTCCCACCCCCTCAACAGCACTCCCACCCTCACACCACCCTCACACCGTCCCACCCCCTCAACAGCACTCCCCACCCCCACACCACCCTCACACCGTCCTACCCCCTCAACAGCACTCCCACCCCCCGCACCACCTTCACACCGTCCCACCCCCTCAACAGCACTCCCACCCCCGCACCACCTTCACACCGTCCCACCCCCTCAACAGCTCTCCCACCCCCGCACCTCCCTCACACCGTCCCCCCCCCCCTCAGCAGCACTCCCACCCCCACACAACCCTCACACCGTCCCAGCCCCTCACCAGCACTCCCACCCCCGCACCACCCTCACACCGTCCCCCCCCTCAACAGCACTCTCACCCCCACACCACCCTCACACCGTCCCACCCCCCTCAACAGCACTCCCACCCCCACACCACCCTCACACCGTCCCACCCCCTCAACAGCTCTCCCACCCCCACACCGTCCCACCCCCTCAACAGCACTCTCACCCCCTCACCAACCTCACACCGTCCCACCTCCTCAACAGCACTCCCCCCCCCCCACACCACCCTCACACCGTCCCACCCCCTCAACAGCACTCCCACCCCCTCACCACCCTCACACCGTCCCCCCCCTCAACAGCACTCTCACCCCCACACCACCCTCACACCGTCCCACCTCCTCAACAGCACTCCCGCCCCCACACCACCCTCACACCGTTCCACCCCCCTCAACAGCACTCCCACCCCCACACCACACTCACACCGTCCCACCCCCTCAACAGCACTCCCCACCCCCACACCACCCTCACACCGTCCCACCTCCTCAACAGCACTCCCGCCCCCACACCACCCTCACACCGTTCCACCCCCCTCAACAGCACTCCCACCCCCGCACCACCCTCACTCCGTCCCACCCCCCTCACCAGCACTCCCACCCCCGCACCACCCTCACACCGTCCCACCCCCTCAACAGCACTCCCACCCCCACACCACCCTCACACCGTCCCACCCCCTCAACAGCACTCCCACCCCCACACCACACTCACACCGTCCCACCCCCTCAACAGCACTCCCACCCCCACACCACCCTCACACCGTCCCACCCCCTCAACAGCACTCCCACCCCCACACCACCCTCACACCGTCCCACCCCCTCAAAAGCACTCCCACCCCCACACCACACTCACACCGTCCCACCCCCTCAACAGCACTCCCACCCCCGCACCACCCTCACACCGTCCCACACCACTCCCACCCCCAAACCATCCTCACACCGTCCCACCCCCTCAACAGCACTACCACCCCCACACCACCCTCACACCGTCCCACACCACTCCCACCCCCACACCACCCTCACACCGTCCCACCCCCTCAACAGCACTCCCACCCCCACACCACCCTCACACCGTGTCAAACACCCCCTCAAAAGCACTCCCACCCCCACACCACCCTCACACCGTCCCACCCCCTCAACAGCACTCCCACCCCCACACCACCCTCACACCGTCCCACCCCCTCAACTGCACTCCCACCCCCACACCACCCTCGCACCGTCCCACCCCTCAACAGCCTCTCACCCCCCACACCACCCTCACACCGTCCCACCCACTCAACAGCACTCCCACCCACGCACCACCCTCACAACGTGTCAAACACCCCCTCAACAGCACTCCCACCCCCGCACCACCCTCTCACCGTCCCACCCCCTCAACAGCACTCCCACCCCCGCACCACCCTCTCACCGTCCCACCCCCTCAACAGCTCTCCCACCCCCACACCACCCTCACACCGTCCCCACCCCCTCAACAGCACTCCCACCCCCGCACCACCTTCACACCGTCCCACTCCCTCAACAGCACTCCCACCCCCACACCACCCTCACACCGTCCCACCCCCTCAACAGCACGCCCACCCCCGCACCACCTTCACACCGTCCACCTCCTCAACAGCTCTCCCACCCCCCGCACCTCCCTCACACCGTCCCCCCCCTCAGCAGCTCTCCCACCCCCCACACGACCCTCACACCGTCCCACCCCCTCACCAGCACTCCCACCCCCGCACCACCCTCACACCGTCCCCCCCCCTCAACAGCACTCTCACCCCCACACCACCCTCACACCGTCCCACCCCCTCAACAGCACTCACACCCCCCACACCACCCTCACACCGTCCCACCCCCTCAACAGCTCTCCCACCCCCACACCGTCCCACCCCCTCAACAGCACTCTCACCCCCTCACCAACCTCACACCGTCCCACCTCCTCAACAGCACTCCCCCCCCCCACACCACCCTCACACCGTCCCACCCCCTCAACAGCACTCCCACCCCCACACCACCCTCACACCGTCCCACACCCTCAACAGCACTCCCACCCCCTCACCACCCTCACACCGTCCCCCCCCTCAACAGCACTCTCACCCCCACACCACCCTCACACCGTCCCACCTCCTCAACAGCACTCCCCCTCCCACACCACCCTCACACCGTCCCACCCCCTCAACAGCACTCCCACCCCCACACCACCCTCACCACCGTCCCACCCCCTCAACAGCACTCCCACCCCCACACCACACTCACACCGTCCCACCCCCTCAACAGCACTCCCACCCCCACACCACTCTCACACACGTCCCACCCCCTCAACAGCACTCCCACCCCCACACCACCCTCACACCGTCCCACCCCCTCAACAGCACTCCCACCCCCACACCACCCTCACACTGTGCCCCCCTCAACAGCACTCCCACCCCCGCACCACCTCACACCGTCCCACCCCCTCAACAGCCTCTCACCCCCGCACCACCCTCACTCCGTCCCACCCCCTCACCAGCACTCCCACCCCCCGCACCACCCTCACACCGTCCCACCCCCTCAACAGCACTCCCACCCCCACACCACCCTCACACCGTCCCACCCCCTCACCAGCACTCCCACCCCCCGCACCACCCTCACACCGTCCCACCCCCTCAACAGCACTCCCACCCCCACACCACCCTCACACCGTCCCACCCCCTCAACAGCAGTCCCACCCCCACACCCGTCCACCCCCTCAACAGCACTCCCACCCCCGCACCACCCCCACCACCGTCCCACCCCCTCAACAGCCTCTCACCCCCCGCACCACCCTCACTCCGTCCCACCCCCTCACCAGCACTCCCACCCCCCGCACCACCCTCACACCGTCCCACCCCCTCAACAGCACTCCCACCCCCACACCACCCTCACACCGTCCCACCCCCTCACCAGCACTCCCACCCCCACACCACCCTCACACCGTCCCACCCCCTCAACAGCCTCTAACCCCCGCACCACCCTCACACCGTCCCACCCCCTCAACAGTCTCTCACCCCCACACCACCCTCACACCGCCCGCCCCTCAACAGCGCTCCCACCCCCACACCACCGTCACACCGTCCCACCCCCTCAACAGCACTCCCACCCCCACACCACCCTCACACCGTCCCACCCCCTCAACAGTCTCTCACCCCCACACCACCCTCACACCGTCCCACCCCCTCACCAGCACTCCCACCCCAGCACCACCCTCCCACCGTACAACCCCTCAACTGCACTCCCACCCCCACACCACCCTCACACCGTCCCACCCCCTCAACAGCACTCCTACCTCCGCACCACCCTCACACCGTCCCACCCCTCAACAGGACTCCCACACCCGCACCACCCTCACACCGTCCCACCCTCTCAACAGCACTCCCACCCCCACACCACCCTCACACCGTCCCACACCACTCCCACCCCCACACCATCCTCACACCGTCCCACCCCCTCAACAGCACTCCCACCCCCACACCACCCTCACACCGTCCCACACCACTCCCACCCCCACACCATCCTCACAACGTCCCACCCCCTCAACAGCACTCCCACCCCCCACACCACCCTCACACCGTGTCAAACACCCCCTCAACAGCACTCCCACCCCCACACCACCCTCACACCGTCCCACCCCCTCAACAGCACTCCCACCCCCACACCACCCTCACACCGTCCCACCCCCTCAACTGCACTCCCACCCCCACACCACCCTCTCACCGTCCCACCCCCTCAACAGCACTCGCACCCCCGCACCACCCTCACACCGTCCCACTCCCTCAACAGCACTCCCACCCCCACACCACCCTCACACCGTCCCACCCCCTCAACAGCACTCCCACCCCCGCACCACCTTCACACCGTCCCACCCCCTCAACAGCACTCCCACCCCCGCACCACCCTCACACCGTCCCACCCCCTCAAAAGCCTCTCACCCCCGCACCACCCTCACTCTGTCCCACCCCCTCACCAGCACTCCCACCCCCCGCAGCACCCTCACACCGTCCCACCACCTCAACAGCACTCCCACCCCCACACCACCCTCACACCGTCCCACCCCCTCACCAGCACTCCCACCCCCGCACCACCCTCACACCGTCCCACCCCCTCAACAGCAGTCCCACCCCCACACCACCCTCACACCGTCCCACCCCCTCAACAGCAGTCCCACCCCCACACCGTCCCACCCCCTCAACAGCACACCCACCCCCGCACCACCCCCACACCGTCCCACCCCCTCAACAGCCTCTCACCCCCGCACCACCCTCACTCCGTCCCACCCCCTCACCAGCACTCCCACCCCCGCACCACCCTCACACCGTCCCACCCCCTCAACAGCACTCCCACCCCCACACCACCCTCACACCGTCCCACCCCCTCACCAGCACTCCCACCCCCACACCACGCTCACACCGTCCCAACCCCTCAACTGCACTCCCACCCCCACACCACCCTCGCACCGTCCCACCCCCTCAACAGCCTCTCACCCCCACACCACCCTCACACCGTCCCACCCCCTCAACAGCACTCCCACCCCCGCACCACCCTCACAACGTGTCAAACACCCCCTCAACAGCACTCCCACCCCCGCACCACCCTCTCACCGTCCCACCCCCTCAACAGCACTCCCACCCCCGCACCACCCTCTCACCGTCCCACCCCCTCAACAGCTCTCCCACCCCCACACCACCCTCACACCGTCCCACCCCCTCAACAGCACTCCCACCCTCACACCACCCTCACACCGTCCCACCCCCTCAACAGCACTCCCACCCCCACACCACCCTCACACCGTCCTACCCCCTCAACAGCACTCCCACCCCCGCACCACCTTCACACCGTCCCACTCCCTCAACAGCACTCCCACCCCCACACCACCCTCACACCGTCCCACCCCCTCAACAGCACTCCCACCCTCACACCACCCTCACACCGTCCCACCCCCTCAACAGCTCTCCCACCCCCACACCACCCTCACACCGTCCTACCCCCTCAACAGCACTCCCACCCCCGCACCACCTTCACACCGTCCCACCCCCTCAACAGCACTCCCACCCCCGCACCACCTTCACACCGTCCCACCCCCTCAACAGCTCTCCCACCCCCGCACCTCCCTCACACCGTCCCCCCCCCCCTCAGCAGCACTCCCACCCCCACACAACCCTCACACCGTCCCAGCCCCTCACCAGCACTCCCACCCCCGCACCACCCTCACACCGTCCCCCCCCTCAACAGCACTCTCACCCCCACACCACCCTCACACCGTCCCACCCCCTCAACAGCTCTCCCACCCCCACACCGTCCCACCCCCTCAACAGCACTCTCACCCCCCTCACCAACCTCACACCGTCCCACCTCCTCAACAGCACTCCCCCCCCCCACACCACCCTCACACCGTCCCACCCCCTCAACAGCACTCCCACCCCCTCACCACCCTCACACCGTCCCCCCCCTCAACAGCACTCTCACCCCCACACCACCCTCACACCGTCCCACCTCCTCAACAGCACTCCCGCCCCCACACCACCCTCACACCGTTCCACCCCCTCAACAGCACTCCCACCCCCCACACCACACTCACACCGTCCCACCCGCTCAACAGCCTCTCACCCCCGCACCACCCTCACTCCGTCCCACCCCCTCACCAGCACTCCCACCCCCGCACCACCCTCACACCGTCCCACCCCCTCAACAGCACTCCCACCCCCACACCACCCTCACACCGTCCCACCCCCTCAACAGCACTCCCACCCCCACACCACACTCACACCGTCCCACCCCCTCAACAGCACTCCCACCCCCACACCACCCTCACACCGTCCCACCCCCTCAACAGCACTCCCACCCCCACACCACCCTCACACCGTCCCACCCCCTCAAAAGCACTCCCACCCCCACACCACACTCACACCGTCCCACCCCCTCAACAGCACTCCCACCCCCGCACCACCCTCACACCGTCCCACACCACTCCCACCCCCAAACCATCCTCACACCGTCCCACCCCCTCAACAGCACTACCACCCCCACACCACCCTCACACCGTCCCACACCACTCCCACCCCCACACCACCCTCACACCGTCCCACCCCCTCAACAGCACTCCCACCCCCACACCACCCTCACACCGTGTCAAACACCCCCTCAAAAGCACTCCCACCCCCACACCACCCTCACACCGTCCCACCCCCTCAACAGCACTCCCACCCCCACACCACCCTCACACCGTCCCACCCCCTCAACTGCACTCCCACCCCCACACCACCCTCGCACCGTCCCACCCCCTCAACAGCCTCTCACCCCCACACCACCCTCACACCGTCCCACCCACTCAACAGCACTCCCACCCACGCACCACCCTCACAACGTGTCAAACACCCCCTCAACAGCACTCCCACCCCCGCACCACCCTCTCACCGTCCCACCCCCTCAACAGCACTCCCACCCCCGCACCACCCTCTCACCGTCCCACCCCCTCAACAGCTCTCCCACCCCCACACCACCCTCACACCGTCCCACCCCCTCAACAGCACTCCCACCCCCGCACCACCTTCACACCGTCCCACTCCCTCAACAGCACTCCCACCCCCACACCACCCTCACACCGTCCCACCCCCTCAACAGCACGCCCACCCCCGCACCACCTTCACACCGTCCCACCTCCTCAACAGCTCTCCCACCCCCGCACCTCCCTCACACCGTCCCCCCCCTCAGCAGCTCTCCCACCCCCACACGACCCTCACACCGTCCCACCCCCTCACCAGCACTCCCACCCCCGCACCACCCTCACACCGTCCCCCCCCTCAACAGCACTCTCACCCCCACACCACCCTCACACCGTCCCACCCCCTCAACAGCACTCACACCCCCACACCACCCTCACACCGTCCCACCCCCTCAACAGCTCTCCCACCCCCACACCGTCCCACCCCCTCAACAGCACTCTCACCCCCTCACCAACCTCACACCGTCCCACCTCCTCAACAGCACTCCCCCCCCCCACACCACCCTCACACCGTCCCACCCCCTCAACAGCACTCCCACCCCCACACCACCCTCACACCGTCCCACACCCTCAACAGCACTCCCACCCCCTCACCACCCTCACACCGTCCCCCCCCTCAACAGCACACTCACCCCCACACCACCCTCACACCGTCCCATCTCCTCAACAGCACTCCCCCTCCCACACCACCCTCACACCGTCCCACCCCCTCAACAGCACTCCCACCCCCACACCACCCTCACACCGTCCCACCCCCTCAACAGCACTCCCACCCCCACACCACACTCACACCGTCCCACCCCCTCAACAGCGCTCCCACCCCCACACCACTCTCACACCGTCCCACCCCCTCAACAGCACTCCCACCCCCACACCACCCTCACACCGTCCCACCCCCTCAACAGCACTCCCACCCCCACACCACCCTCACACTGTGCCCCCCTCAACAGCACTCCCACCCCCGCACCACCTTCACACCGTCCCACCCCCTCAACAGCCTCTCACCCCCGCACCACCCTCACTCCGTCCCACCCCCTCACCAGCACTCCCACCCCCGCACCACCCTCACACCGTCCCACCCCCTCAACAGCACTCCCACCCCCACACCACCCTCACACCGTCCCACCCCCTCACCAGCACTCCCACCCCCGCACCACCCTCACACCGTCCCACCCCCTCAACAGCACTCCCACCCCCACACCACCCTCACACCGTCCCACCCCCTCAACAGCAGTCCCACCCCCACACCGTCCCACCCCCTCAACAGCACTCCCACCCCCGCACCACCCCCACACCGTCCCACCCCCTCAACAGCCTCTCACCCCCGCACCACCCTCACTCCGTCCCACCCCCTCACCAGCACTCCCACCCCCGCACCACCCTCACACCGTCCCACCCCCTCAACAGCACTCCCACCCCCACACCACCCTCACACCGTCCCACCCCCTCACCAGCACTCCCACCCCCACACCACGCTCACACCGTCCAACCCCGTCAACAGCCTCTAACCCTCGCACCACCCTCACACCGTCCCACCCCCTCAACTGCACTCCCACCCCCACACCACCCTCACACCGTGTCAAACACCCCCTCAACAGCACTCCCACCCCCACACCACCCTCACACCGTCCCACCCCCTCAACAGCACTCCCACCCCCACACCACTCTCACACCGTCCCACCCCCTCAACAGCCTCTCACCCCCACACCACCCTCACACCGTCCCACCCCCTCAACAGTCTCTCACCCCCACACCACCCTCACACCGTCCCACCCCCTCACCAGCACTCCCACCCCAGCACCACCCTCCCACCGTACAACCCCTCAACTGCACTCCCACCCCCACACCACCCTCACACCGTCCCACCCCCTCAACAGCACTCCTACCTCCGCACCACCCTCACACCGTCCCACCCCTCAACAGGACTCCCACACCCGCACCACCCTCACACCGTCCCACCCTCTCAACAGCACTCCCACCCCCACACCACCCTCACACCGTCCCACACCACTCCCACCCCAACACCATCCTCACACCGTCCCACCCCCTCAACAGCACTCCCACCACCACACCACCCTCACACCGTGTCAAACACCCCCTCAACAGCACTCCCACCCCCACACCACCCTCACACCGTCCCACCCCCTCAACAGCACTCCCACCCCCACACCACCCTCACACCGTCCCACCCCCTCAACTGCACTCCCACCCCCACACCACCCTCACACCGTCCCACCCCCTCAACAGCACTCCCACCCCCTAACCACCCTCACACCGTCCCACCCCCTCAACAGCACTACCACCCCCACACCACCCTCACACCGTCCCACACCACTCCCACCCCCACACCACCCTCACACCGTCCCACCCCCTCAACAGCACTCCCACCCCCACACCACCCTCACACCGTGTCAAACACCCCCTCAAAAGCACTCCCACCCCCACACCACCCTCACACCGTCCCACCCCCTCAACAGCACTCCCACCCCCACACCACCCTCACACCGTCCCACCCCCTCAACTGCACTCCCACCCCCACACCACCCTCGCACCGTCCCACCCCCTCAACAGCCTCTCACCCCCACACCACCCTCACACCGTCCCACCCACTCAACAGCACTCCCACCCACGCACCACCCTCACAACGTGTCAAACACCCCCTCAACAGCACTCCCACCCCCGCACCACCCTCTCACCGTCCCACCCCCTCAACAGCACTCCCACCCCCGCACCACCCTCTCACCGTCCCACCCCCTCAACAGCTCTCCCACCCCCACACCACCCTCACACCGTCCCACCCCCTCAACAGCACTCCCACCCCCGCACCACCTTCACACCGTCCCACTCCCTCAACAGCACTCCCACCCCCACACCACCCTCACACCGTCCCACCCCCTCAACAGCACGCCCACCCCCGCACCACCTTCACACCGTCCCACCTCCTCAACAGCTCTCCCACCCCCGCACCTCCCTCACACCGTCCCCCCCCTCAGCAGCTCTCCCACCCCCACACGACCCTCACACCGTCCCACCCCCTCACCAGCACTCCCACCCCCGCACCACCCTCACACCGTCCCCCCCCTCAACAGCACTCTCACCCCCACACCACCCTCACACCGTCCCACCCCCTCAACAGCACTCACACCCCCCACACCACCCTCACACCGTCCCACCCCCTCAACAGCTCTCCCACCCCCACACCGTCCCACCCCCTCAACAGCACTCTCACCCCCTCACCAACCTCACACCGTCCCACCTCCTCAACAGCACTCCCCCCCCCCACACCACCCTCACACCGTCCCACCCCCTCAACAGCACTCCCACCCCCACACCACCCTCACACCGTCCCACACCCTCAACAGCACTCCCACCCCCTCACCACCCTCACACCGTCCCCCCCCTCAACAGCACTCTCACCCCCACACCACCCTCACACCGTCCCACCTCCTCAACAGCACTCCCCCTCCCACACCACCCTCACACCGTCCCACCCCCTCAACAGCACTCCCACCCCCACACCACCCTCACACCGTCCCACCCCCTCAACAGCACTCCCACCCCCACACCACACTCACACCGTCCCACCCCCTCAACAGCACTCCCACCCCCACACCACTCTCACACCGTCCCACCCCCTCAACAGCACTCCCACCCCCACACCACCCTCACACCGTCCCACCCCCTCAACAGCACTCCCACCCCCACACCACCCTCACACTGTGCCCCCCTCAACAGCACTCCCACCCCCGCACCACCTTCACACCGTCCCACCCCCTCAACAGCCTCTCACCCCCGCACCACCCTCACTCCGTCCCACCCCCTCACCAGCACTCCCACCCCCGCACCACCCTCACACCGTCCCACCCCCTCAACAGCACTCCCACCCCCACACCACCCTCACACCGTCCCACCCCCTCACCAGCACTCCCACCCCCGCACCACCCTCACACCGTCCCACCCCCTCAACAGCACTCCCACCCCCACACCACCCTCACACCGTCCCACCCCCTCAACAGCAGTCCCACCCCCACACCGTCCCACCCCCTCAACAGCACTCCCACCCCCGCACCACCCCCACACCGTCCCACCCCCTCAACAGCCTCTCACCCCCGCACCACCCTCACTCCGTCCCACCCCCTCACCAGCACTCCCACCCCCGCACCACCCTCACACCGTCCCACCCCCTCAACAGCACTCCCACCCCCACACCACCCTCACACCGTCCCACCCCCTCACCAGCACTCCCACCCCCACACCACGCTCACACCGTCCAACCCCGTCAACAGCCTCTAACCCTCGCACCACCCTCACACCGTCCCACCCCCTCAACTGCACTCCCACCCCCACACCACCCTCACACCGTGTCAAACACCCCCTCAACAGCACTCCCACCCCCACACCACCCTCACACCGTCCCACCCCCTCAACAGCACTCCCACCCCCACACCACTCTCACACCGTCCCACCCCCTCAACAGCCTCTCACCCCCACACCACCCTCACACCGTCCCACCCCCTCAACAGTCTCTCACCCCCACACCACCCTCACACCGTCCCACCCCCTCACCAGCACTCCCACCCCAGCACCACCCTCCCACCGTACAACCCCTCAACTGCACTCCCACCCCCACACCACCCTCACACCGTCCCACCCCCTCAACAGCACTCCTACCTCCGCACCACCCTCACACCGTCCCACCCCTCAACAGGACTCCCACACCCGCACCACCCTCACACCGTCCCACCCTCTCAACAGCACTCCCACCCCACACCACCCTCACACCGTCCCACACCACTCCCACCCCAACACCATCCTCACACCGTCCCACCCCCTCAACAGCACTCCCACCACCACACCACCCTCACACCGTGTCAAACACCCCCTCAACAGCACTCCCACCCCCACACCACCCTCACACCGTCCCACCCCCTCAACAGCACTCCCACCCCCACACCACCCTCACACCGTCCCACCCCCTCAACTGCACTCCCACCCCCACACCACCCTCACACCGTCCCACCCCCTCAACAGCACTCCCACCCCCTAACCACCCTCACACCGTCCCACCCCCTCAACAGCTCTCCCACCCCCACACACCCTCACACCGTCCCACCCCCTCAACAGCACTCCCACCCCCACACCACCCTCACACCGTCCCACCCCCTCAACAGCACTCCCACCCCCACACGACCCTCACACTGTGCCCCCCTCAACAGCACTCCCACCCCCGCACCACCCTCACACCATCCCACCCCCTCAACAGCCTCTCACCCCCGCACCACCCTCACTCCGTCCCACCTCCTCAACAGCACTCCCACCCCCACACCACCCTCACACCGTCCCACCCCCTCACCAGCACTCCCACACCCGCACCACCCTCACACCGTCCCACCCCCTCAACAGCACTCCCACCCCCACACCACCCTCACACCGTCCCACCCACTCAACAGCAGTCCCACCCCCACACCGTCCCACCCCCTCAACAGCACTCCCACCCCCGCACCACCCCCACACCGTCCCACCCCCTCAACAGCCTCTCACCCCCGCACCACCCTCACTCCGTCCCACCCCCTCACCAGCACTCCCACCCCCGCATCACCCTCACACCGTCCCACCCCCTCAACAGCACTCCCACCCCCACACCACCCTCACACCGTCCCACCCCCTCACCAGCACTCCCACCCCCACACCACGCTCACACCGTCCCACCCCCTCAACAGCCTCTAACCCCCGCACCACCCTCACACCGTCCCACCCCCTCAACAGTCTCTCACCCCCACACCACCCTCACACCGCCCGCCCCTCAACAGCGCTCCCACCCCCACACCACCGTCACACCGTCCCACCCCCTCAACAGCACTCCCACCCCCACACCACCCTCACACCGTCCCACCCCCTCAACAGTCTCTCACCCCCACACCACCCTCACACCGTCCCACCCCCTCACCAGCACTCCCACCCCAGCACCACCCTCCCACCGTACAACCCCTCAACTGCACTCCCACCCCCACACCACCCTCACACCGTCCCACACCTCAACAGGACTCCCACACCCGCACCACCCTCACACCGTCCCACCCTCTCAACAGCACTCCCACCCCCACACCACCCTCACACCGTCCCACACCACTCCCACCCCCACACCATCCTCACACCGTCCCACCCCCTCAAGAGCACTCCCACCCCCACACCATCCTCACACCGTCCCACCCCCTCAACAGCACTCCCACCCCCACACCACCCTCACACCGTGTCAAACACCCCCTCAACAGCACTCCCACCCCCACACCACCCTCACACCGTCCCACCCCCTCAACAGCACTCACACCCCCACACCACCCTCACACCGTCCCACCCCCTCACCAGCACTCCCACCCCCGCACCACCCTCACACCGTCCCACCCCCTCAACAGCACTCCCACCCCCACACCACCCTCACACCGTCCCACCCCCTCAACAGCACTCCCACCCCCACACCACACTCACACCGTCCCACCCCCTCAACAGCACTCCCACCCCCACACCACCCTCACACCGTCCCACCCCCTCAACAGCACTCCCACCCCCACACCACCCTCACACCGTCCCACCCCCTCAACAGCACTCCCACCCCCACACCACCCTCACACTGTGCCCCCCTCAACAGCACTCCCACCCCCGCACCACCCTCACACCGTCCCACCCCCTCAACAGCCTCTCACCCCCGCACCACCCTCACTCCGTCCCACCCCCTCACCAGCACTCCCACCCCCGCACCACCCTCACACCGTCCCACCCCCTCAACAGCACTCCCACCCCCACACCACCCTCACACCGTCCCACCCCCTCACCAGCCCTCCCACCCCCGCACCACCCTCACACCGTCCCACCCCCTCAACAGCACTCCCACCCCCACACCACCCTCACACCGTCCCACCCCCTCAACAGCAGTCCCACCCCCACACCGTCCCACCCCCTCAACAGCACTCCCACCCCCGCACCACCCCCACACCGTCCCACCCCCTCAACAGCCTCTCACCCCCGCACCACCCTCACTCCGTCCCACCCCCTCACCAGCACTCCCACCCCCGCACCACCCTCACACCGTCCCACCCCCTCACCAGCACTCCCACCCCCACAACACGCTCACACCGTCCCACCCCGTCAACAGCCTCTAACCCCCGCACCACCCTCACACCGTCCCACCCCCTCAACTGCACTCCCACCCCCACACCACCCTCACACCGTGTCAAACACCCCCTCAACAGCACTCCCACCCCCACACCACCCTCAAACCGTCCCACCCCCTCAACAGCACTCCCACCCCCACACCACTCTCACACCGTCCCACCCCCTCAACAGCCTCTCACCCCCACACCACCCTCACACCGTCCCACCCCCTCAACAGTCTCTCACCCCCACACCACCCTCACACCGTCCCACCCCCTCACCAGCACTCCCACCCCAGCACCACCCTCCCACCGTACAACCCCTCAACTGCACTCCCACCCCCACACCACCCTCACACCGTCCCACCCCCTCAACAGCACTCCTACCTCCGCACCACCCTCACACCGTCCCACCCCTCAACAGGACTCCCACACCCGCACCACCCTCACACCGTCCCACCCTCTCAACAGCACTCCCACCCCCACGCCACCCTCACACCGTCCCACACCACTCCCACCCCCACACCATCCTCACACCATCCCACCCCCTCAACAGCACTCCCACCACCACACCACCCTCACACCGTGTCAAACACCCCCTCAACAGCACTACCACCCCCACACCACCCTCACACCGTCCCACCCCCTCAACAGCACTCCCACCCCCACACCACCCTCACACCGTCCCACCCCCTCAACTGCACTCCCACCCCCACACCACCCTCACACCGTCCCACCCCCTCAACAGCACTCCCACCCCCTAACCACCCTCACACCGTCCCACCCCCTCAACAGCTCTCCCACCCCCACACACCCTCACACCGTCCCACCCCCTCAACAGCACTCCCACCCCCACACCACCCTCACACCGTCCCACCCCCTCAACAGCACTCCCACCCCCACACCACCCTCACACTGTGCCCCCCTCAACAGCACTCCCACCCCCGCACCACCCTCACACCATCCCACCCCCTCAACAGCCTCTCACCCCCGCACCACCCTCACTCCGTCCCACCCCCTCACCAGCACTCCCACCCCCGCACCACCCTCACACCGTCCCACCTCCTCAACAGCACTCCCACCCCCACACCACCCTCACACCGTCCCACCCCCTCACCAGCACTCCCACCCCCGCACCACCCTCACACCGTCCCACCCCCTCAACAGCACTCCCACCCCCACACCACCCTCACACCGTCCCACCCCCTCAACAGCAGTCCCACCCCCACACCGTCCCACCCCCTCAACAGCACTCCCACCCCCGCACCACCCCCACACCGTCCCACCCCCTCAACAGCCTCTCACCCCCGCACCACCCTCACTCCGTCCCACCCCCTCACCAGCACTCCCACCCCCGCACCACCCTCACACCGTCCCACCCCCTCAACAGCACTCCCACCCCCACACCACCCTCACACCGTCCCACCCCCTCATCAGCACTCCCACCCCCACACCACGCTCACACCGTCCCACCCCCTCAACAGCCTCTAACCCCCGCACCACCCTCACACCGTCCCACCCCCTCAACAGTCTCTCACCCCCACACCACCCTCACACCGTCCCACCCCCTCAACAGCACTCCCACCCCCACACCACCCTCACACTGTGCCCCCCTCAACAGCACTCCCACCCCCGCACCACCCTCACACCATCCCACCCCCTCAACAGCCTCTCACCCCCGCACCACCCTCACTCCGTCCCACCCCCTCACCAGCACTCCCACCCCCGCACCACCCTCACACCGTCCCACCTCCTCAACAGCACTCCCACCCCCACACCACCCTCACACCGTCCCACCCCCTCAACAGCACTCACACCCCCGCACCACCGTCAAACCGTCCCACCCCCTCAACAGCACACCCACCCCCACACCACCCTCACACCGTCCCACCCCCTCAACAGCACTCCCACCCCCACACCACCCTCACACTGTGCCCCCCTCAACAGCACTCCCACCCCCGCACCACCCTCACACCATCCCACCCCCTCAACAGCCTCTCACCCCCGCACCACCCTCACTCCGTCCCACCCCCTCACCAGCACTCCCACCCCCGCATCACCCTCACACCGTCCCACCCCCTCAACAGCACTCCCACCCCCACACCACCCTCACACCGTCCCACCCCCTCACCAGCACTCCCACCCCCACACCACGCTCACACCGTCCCACCCCCTCAACAGCCTCTAACCCCCGCACCACCCTCACACCGTCCCACCCCCTCAACAGTCTCTCACCCCCACACCACCCTCACACCGCCCGCCCCTCAACAGCGCTCCCACCCCCACACCACCGTCACACCGTCCCACCCCCTCAACAGCACTCCCACCCCCACACCACCCTCACACCGTCCCACCCCCTCAACAGTCTCTCACCCCCACACCACCCTCACACCGTCCCACCCCCTCACCAGCACTCCCACCCCAGCACCACCCTCCCACCGTACAACCCCTCAACTGCACTCCCACCCCCACACCACCCTCACACCGTCCCACACCTCAACAGGACTCCCACACCCGCACCACCCTCACACCGTCCCACCCTCTCAACAGCACTCCCACCCCCACACCACCCTCACACCGTCCCACACCACTCCCACCCCCACACCATCCTCACACCGTCCCACCCACTCAAGAGCACTCCCACCCCCACACCATCCTCACACCGTCCCACCCCCTCAACAGCACTCCCACCCCCACACCACCCTCACACCGTGTCAAACACCCCCTCAACAGCACTCCCACCCCCACACCACCCTCACACCGTCCCACCCCCTCAACAGCACTCACACCCCCACACCACCCTCACACCGTCCCACCCCCTCACCAGCACTCCCACCCCCGCACCACCCTCACACCGTCCCACCCCCTCAACAGCACTCCCACCCCCACACCACCCTCACACCGTCCCACCCCCTCAACAGCACTCCCACCCCCACACCACACTCACACCGTCCCACCCCCTCAACAGCACTCCCACCCCCACACCACCCTCACACCGTCCCACCCCCTCAACAGCACTCCCACCCCCACACCACCCTCACACCGTCCCACCCCCTCAACAGCACTCCCACCCCCACACCACCCTCACACTGTGCCCCCCTCAACAGCACTCCCACCCCCGCACCACCCTCACACCGTCCCACCCCCTCAACAGCCTCTCACCCCCGCACCACCCTCACTCCGTCCCACCCCCTCACCAGCACTCCCACCCCCGCACCACCCTCACACCGTCCCACCCCCTCAACAGCACTCCCACCCCCACACCACCCTCACACCGTCCCACCCCCTCACCAGCCCTCCCACCCCCGCACCACCCTCACACCGTCCCACCCCCTCAACAGCACTCCCACCCCCACACCACCCTCACACCGTCCCACCCCCTCAACAGCAGTCCCACCCCCACACCGTCCCACCCCCTCAACAGCACTCCCACCCCCGCACCACCCCCCACACCGTCCCACCCCCTCAACAGCCTCTCACCCCCGCACCACCCTCACTCCGTCCCACCCCCTCACCAGCACTCCCACCCCCGCACCACCCTCACACCGTCCCACCCCCTCACCAGCACTCCCACCCCCACAACACGCTCACACCGTCCCACCCCGTCAACAGCCTCTAACCCCCGCACCACCCTCACACCGTCCCACCCCCTCAACTGCACTCCCACCCCCACACCACCCTCACACCGTGTCAAACACCCCCTCAACAGCACTCCCACCCCCACACCACCCTCAAACCGTCCCACCCCCTCAACAGCACTCCCACCCCCACACCACTCTCACACCGTCCCACCCCCTCAACAGCCTCTCACCCCCACACCACCCTCACACCGTCCCACCCCCTCAACAGTCTCTCACCCCCACACCACCCTCACACCGTCCCACCCCCTCACCAGCACTCCCACCCCAGCACCACCCTCCCACCGTACAACCCCTCAACTGCACTCCCACCCCCACACCACCCTCACACCGTCCCACCCCCTCAACAGCACTCCTACCTCCGCACCACCCTCACACCGTCCCACCCCTCAACAGGACTCCCACACCCGCACCACCCTCACACCGTCCCACCCTCTCAACAGCACTCCCACCCCCACGCCACCCTCACACCGTCCCACACCACTCCCACCCCCACACCATCCTCACACCATCCCACCCCCTCAACAGCACTCCCACCACCACACCACCCTCACACCGTGTCAAACACCCCCTCAACAGCACTACCACCCCCACACCACCCTCACACCGTCCCACCCCCTCAACAGCACTCCCACCCCCACACCACCCTCACACCGTCCCACCCCCTCAACTGCACTCCCACCCCCACACCACCCTCACACCGTCCCACCCCCTCAACAGCACTCCCACCCCCTAACCACCCTCACACCGTCCCACCCCCTCAACAGCTCTCCCACCCCCACACACCCTCACACCGTCCCACCCCCTCAACAGCACTCCCACCCCCACACCACCCTCACACCGTCCCACCCCCTCAACAGCACTCCCACCCCCACACCACCCTCACACTGTGCCCCCCTCAACAGCACTCCCACCCCCGCACCACCCTCACACCATCCCACCCCCTCAACAGCCTCTCACCCCCGCACCACCCTCACTCCGTCCCACCCCCTCACCAGCACTCCCACCCCCGCACCACCCTCACACCGTCCCACCTCCTCAACAGCACTCCCACCCCCACACCACCCTCACACCGTCCCACCCCCTCACCAGCACTCCCACCCCCGCACCACCCTCACACCGTCCCACCCCCTCAACAGCACTCCCACCCCCACACCACCCTCACACCGTCCCACCCCCTCAACAGCAGTCCCACCCCCACACCGTCCCACCCCCTCAACAGCACTCCCACCCCCGCACCACCCCCACACCGTCCCACCCCCTCAACAGCCTCTCACCCCCGCACCACCCTCACTCCGTCCCACCCCCTCACCAGCACTCCCACCCCCGCACCACCCTCACACCGTCCCACCCCCTCAACAGCACTCCCACCCCCACACCACCCTCACACCGTCCCACCCCCTCATCAGCACTCCCACCCCCACACCACGCTCACACCGTCCCACCCCCTCAACAGCCTCTAACCCCCGCACCACCCTCACACCGTCCCACCCCCTCAACAGTCTCTCACCCCCACACCACCCTCACACCGCCCGCCCCTCAACAGCGCTCCCACCCCCACACCACGCTCACACCGTCCCACCCCCTCAACAGCCTCTAACCCCCGCACCACCCTCACACCGTCCCACCCCCTCAACAGTCTCTCACCCCCACACCACCCTCACACCGCCCGCCCCTCAACAGCGCTCCCACCCCCACACAACCCTCACACCGTCCCACCCCCTCAACAGTCTCTCACCCCCACACCACCCTCACACCGTCCCACCCCCTCACCAGCACTCCCACCCCAGCACCACCCTCCCACCGTACAACCCCTCAACTGCACTCCCACCCCCACACCACCCTCACACCGTCCCACCCCCTCAACAGCACTCCTACCTCCGCACCACCCTCACACCGTCCCACCCCTCAACAGGACTCCCACACCCGCACCACCCTCACACCGTCCCACCCTCTCAACACCACTCCCACCCCCACACCACCCTCACACCGTCCCACACCACTCCCACCCCCACACCATCCTCACACCGTCCCACCCCCTCAACAGCACTTCCACCCCCACACCACCCTCACACCGTGTCAAACACCCCCTCAACAGCACTCCCACCCCCACACCACCCTCACACCGTCCCACCCCCTCAACAGCACTCCCACCCCCACACCACCCTCACACCGTCCCACCCCCTCAACTGCACTCCCACCCCCACACCACCCTCGCACCGTCCCACCCCCTCAACAGCACACCCACCCCCGCACCACCCTCTCACCGTCCCACCCCCTCAACAGCACTCGCACCCCCGCACCACCCTCACACCGTCCCACCCCCTCAACAGCACTCCCACCCCCTAACCACCCTCACACCGTCCCACCCCCTCAACAGCTCTCCCACCCCCACACCACCCTCACACCGTCCCACTCCCTCAACAGCACTCCCACCCCCACACCACCCTCACACCGTCCCACCCCCTCAACAGCACTCCCACCCCCGCACCACCTTCACACCGTCCCACCCCCTCAACAGCACTCCCACCCCCGCACCACCCTCACACCGTCCCACCCCCTCAACAGCCTCTCACCCCCGCACCACCCTCACTCTGTCCCACCCCCTCACCAGCACTCCCACCCCCGCACCACCCTCACACCGTCCCACCACCTCAACAGCACTCCCACCCCCACACCACCCTCACACCGTCCCACCCCCTCACCAGCACTCCCACCCCCGCACCACCCTCACACCGTCCCACCCCCTCAACAGCAGTCCCACCCCCACACCACCCTCACACCGTCCCACCCCCTCAACAGCAGTCCCACCCCCACACCGTCCCACCCCCTCAACAGCACTCCCACCCCCGCACCACCCCCACACCGTCCCACCCCCTCAACAGCCTCTCACCCCCGCACCACCCTCACTCCGTCCCACCCCCTCACCAGCACTCCCACCCCCGCACCACTCTCACACCGTCCCACCCCCTCAACAGCACTCCCACCCCCACACCACCCTCACACCGTCCCACCCCCTCACCAGCACTCCCACCCCCACACCACGCTCACACCGTCCCACCCCCTCAACAGCCTCTAACCCCCGCACCACCCTCACACCGTCCCACCCCCTCAACAGCGCTCCCACCCCCACACCACCGTCACACCGTCCCACCCCCTCAACAGCACTCCCACCCCCACACCACTCTCACACCGTTCCACCCCCTCAACAGCCTCTCACCCCCACACCACCCTCACACCGTCCCACCCCCTCAACAGTCTCTCACCCCCACACCACCCTCACACCGTCCCACCCCCTCACCAGCACTCCCACCCCAGCACCACCCTCCCACCGTACAACCCCTCAACTGCACTCCCACCCCCACACCACCCTCACACCGTCCCACCCCCTCAACAGCACTCCTACCTCCGCACCACCCTCACACCGTCCCACCCCTCAACAGGACTCCCACACCCGCACCACCCTCACACCGTCCCACCCTCTCAACAGCACTCCCACCCCCACACCACCCTCACACCGTCCCACACCACTCCCACCCCCACACCACCCTCACACCGTCCCACCCCCTCAACAGCACTCCCACCCCCACACCACCCTCACACCGTGTCAAACACCCCCTCAACAGCACTCCCACCCCCACACCACCCTCACACCGTCCCACCCCCTCAACAGCACTCCCACCCCCACACCACCCTCACACCGTCCCACCCCCTCAACTGCACTCCCACCCCCACACCACCCTCGCACCGTCCCACCCCCTCAACAGCACTCGCACCCCCGCACCACCCCCACACCGTCCCACCCCCTCAACAGCACTCCCACCCCCTAACCACCCTCACACCGTCCCACCCCCTCAACAGCTCTCCCACCTCCACACCACCCTCACACCGTCCCACCCCCTCAACAGCACTCCCACCCCCGCACCACCCTCACACCGTCCCACCCCCTCAACAGCTCTCCCACCCCCGCACCACCCTCACACCGTCCCACCCCCTCAACAGCTCTCCCACCCCCGCACCACCCTCACACCGTCCCACCCCCTCAACAGCACTCCCACCCCAACACCACCCTCACACCATCCCACCCCCTCAACAGCCTCTCACCCCCGCACCACCCTCACTCCGTCCCACCCCCTCACCAGCACTCCCACCCCCGCACCACCCTCACACCGTCCCACCCCCTCAACAGCACTCCCAACCCCGCACCACCCTGACACCGTCCCACCCCCTCAACAGCACTCCCACCCCCACACCACCCTCACACCGTCCCACCCCCTCAACAGCAGTCCCACCCCCACACCGTCCCACCCCCTCAACAGCACTCCCACCCCCGCACCACCCCCACACCGTCCCACCCCCTCAACAGCCTCTCACCCCCGCACCACCCTCACTCCGTCCCACCCCCTCACCAACACTCCCACCCCCGCACCACCCTCACACCGTCCCACCCCCTCAACAGCACTCCCACCCCCACACCACCCTCACACCGTCCCACCCCCTCACCAGCACTCCCACCCCCACACCACGCTCACACCGTCCCACCCCCTCAACAGCACTCCCACACCCACACCACCCTCACACCGTCCCACCCCCTCAACAGTCTCTCACCCCCACACCACCCTCACACCGTCCCACCCCCTCACCAGCACTCCCACCCCAGCACCACCCTCCCACCGTACAACCCCTCAACTGCACTCCCACCCCCACACCACCCTCACACCGTCCCACCCCCTCAACAGCACTCCTACCTCCGCACCACCCTCACACCGTCCCACCCCTCAACAGGACTCCCACACCCGCACCACCCTCACACTGTCCCACCCTCTCAACAGCACTCCCACCCCCACACCACCCTCACACCGTCCCACACCACTCCCACCCCCACACCATCCTCACACCGTCCCACCCCCTCAACAGCACTCCCACCCCCACACCACCCTCACACCGTCCCACACCACTCCCACCCCCACACCATCCTCACACCGTCCCACCCCCTCAACAGCACTCCCACCCCCACACCACCCTCACACCGTGTCAAACACCCCCTCAACAGCACTCCCACCCCTACACCACCCTCACACCGTCCCACCCCCTCAACAGCACTCCCACCCCCACACCACCCTCACACCGTCCCACCCCCTCAACTGCACTCCCACCCCCACACCACCCTCGCACCGTCCCACCCCCTCAACAGCACACCCACCCCCGCGCCACCCTCTCACCGTCCCACCCCCTCAACAGCACTCCCACCCCCGCACCACCCTCACACCGTCCCACCCCCTCAACAGCACTCCCACCCCCACACCACCCTCACACCGTCCCACCCCCTCAACAGCACTCCCACCCCCACACCACCCTCACACCGTCCCACCCCCTCAACTGCACTCCCACCCCCACACCACCCTCGCACCGTCCCACCCCCTCAACAGCACACCCACCCCCGCGCCACCCTCTCACCGTCCCACCCCCTCAACAGCACTCCCACTCCCGCACCACCCTCACACCGTCCCACCCCCTCAACAGCACTCCCACCTCCACACCACCCTCGCACCGTCCCACCCTCTCAACAGCACACCCACCCCCGCGCCACCCTCTCACCGTCCCACCCCCTCAACAGCACTCCCACCCCCGCACCACCCTCACACCGTCCCACCCCCTCAACAGCACTCCCACCCCCACACCACCCTCACACCGTCCCACCCCCTCAACAGCACACCCACCCCCGCGCCACCCTCTCACCGTCCCACCCCCTCAACAGCACTCCCACCCCCACACCACGCTCACACCGTCCCACCCCCTCAACAGCCTCTAACCCCCGCACCACCCTCACACCGTCCCACCCCCTCAACAGTCTCTCACCCCCACACCACCCTCACACCGCCCGCCCCTCAACAGCGCTCCCACCCCCACACAACCGTCACACCGTCCCACCCCCTCAACAGCACTCCCACCCCCACACCACCCTCACACCGTCCCACCCCCTCAACAGTCTCTCACCCCCACACCACCCTCACACCGTCCCACCCCCTCAACAGCGCTCCCACCCCCACACCACCGTCACACCGTCCCACCCCCTCAACAGCACTCCCACCCCCACACCACCCTGACACCGTCCCACCCCCTCAACAGCCTCTCACCCCCACACCACCCTCACACCGTCCCACCCCCTCAACAGTCTCTCACCCCCACACCACCCTCACACCGTCCCACCCCCTCACCAGCACTCCCACCCCAGCACCACCCTCCCACCGTACAACCCCTCAACTGCACTCCCACCCCCACACCACCCTCACACCGTCCCACCCCCTCAACAGCACTCCTACCTCCGCACCACCCTCACACCGTCCCACCCTCTCAACAGCACTCCCACCCCCACACCACCCTCACACCGTCCCACCCCCTCAACAGCACTCCCACCCCCACACCACCCTCACACCGTGTCAAACACCCCCTCAACAGCACTCCCACCCCCACACCACCCTCACACCGTCCCACCCCCTCAACAGCACTCCCACCCCCACACCACCCTCACACCGTCCCACCCCCTCAACTGCACTCCCACCCCCACACCACCCTCGCACCGTCCCACCCCCTCAACAGCACTCGCACCCCCGCACCACCCTCACACCGTCCCACCCCCTCAACAGCACTCCCACCCCCTAACCACCCTCACACCGTCCCACCCCCTCAACAGCTCTCCCACCTCCACACCACCCTCACACCGTCCCACCCCCTCAACAGCACTCCCACCCCCGCACCACCCTCACACCGTCCCACCCCCTCAACAGCTCTCCCACCCCCGCACCACCCTCACACCGTCCCACCCCCTCAACAGCTCTCCCACCCCCGCACCACCCTCACACCGTCCCACCCCCTCAACAGCACTCCCACCCCAACACCACCCTCACACCATCCCACCCCCTCAACAGCCTCTCACCCCCGCACCACCCTCACTCCGTCCCACCCCCTCACCAGCACTCCCACCCCCGCACCACCCTCACACCGTCCCACCCCCTCAACAGCACTCCCAACCCCGCACCACCCTGACACCGTCCCACCCCCTCAACAGCACTCCCACCCCCACACCACCCTCACACCGTCCCACCCCCTCAACAGCAGTCCCACCCCCACACCGTCCCACCCCCTCAACAGCACTCCCACCCCCGCACCACCCCCACACCGTCCCACCCCCTCAACAGCCTCTCACCCCCGCAACACCCTCACTCCGTCCCACCCCCTCACCAGCACTCCCACCCCCGCACCACCCTCACACCGTCCCACCCCCTCAACAGCACTCCCACCCCCACACCACCCTCACACCGTCCCACCCCCTCACCAGCACTCCCACCCCCACACCACGCTCACACCGTCCCACCCCCTCAACAGCACTCCCACACCCACACCACCCTCACACCGTCCCACCCCCTCAACAGTCTCTCACCCCCACACCACCCTCACACCGTCCCACCCCCTCACCAGCACTCCCACCCCAGCACCACCCTCCCACCGTACAACCCCTCAACTGCACTCCCACCCCCACACCACCCTCACACCGTCCCACCCCCTCAACAGCACTCCTACCTCCGCACCACCCTCACACCGTCCCACCCCTCAACAGGACTCCCACACCCGCACCACCCTCACACCGTCCCACCCTCTCAACAGCACTCCCACCCCCACACCACCCTCACACCGTCCCACACCACTCCCACCCCCACACCATCCTCACACCGTCCCACCCCCTCAACAGCACTCCCACCCCCACACCACCCTCACACCGTCCCACACCACTCCCACCCCCACACCATCCTCACACCGTCCCACCCCCTCAACAGCACTCCCACCCCCACACCACCCTCACACCGTGTCAAACACCCCCTCAACAGCACTCCCACCCCTACACCACCCTCACACCGTCCCACCCCCTCAACAGCACTCCCACCCCCACACCACCCTCACACCGTCCCACCCCCTCAACTGCACTCCCACCCCCACACCACCCTCGCACCGTCCCACCCCCTCAACAGCACACCCACCCCCGCGCCACCCTCTCACCGTCCCACCCCCTCAACAGCACTCCCACCCCCGCACCACCCTCACACCGTCCCACCCCCTCAACAGCACTCCCACCCCCACACCACCCTCACACCGTCCCACCCCCTCAACAGCACTCCCACCCCCACACCACCCTCACACCGTCCCACCCCCTCAACTGCACTCCCACCCCCACACCACCCTCGCACCGTCCCACCCCCTCAACAGCACACCCACCCCCGCGCCACCCTCTCACCGTCCCACCCCCTCAACAGCACTCCCACTCCCGCACCACCCTCACACCGTCCCACCCCCTCAACAGCACTCCCACCCCCACACCACCCTCGCACCGTCCCACCCCCTCAACAGCACACCCACCCCCGCGCCACCCTCTCACCGTCCCACCCCCTCAACAGCACTCCCACCCCCGCACCACCCTCACACCGTCCCACCCCCTCAACAGCACTCCCACCCCCACACCACCCTCACACCGTCCCACCCCCTCAACAGCACACCCACCCCCGCGCCACCCTCTCACCGTCCCACCCCCTCAACAGCACTCCCACCCCCACACCACGCTCACACCGTCCCACCCCCTCAACAGCCTCTAACCCCCGCACCACCCTCACACCGTCCCACCCCCTCAACAGTCTCTCACCCCCACACCACCCTCACACCGCCCGCCCCTCAACAGCGCTCCCACCCCCACACAACCGTCACACCGTCCCACCCCCTCAACAGCACTCCCACCCCCACACCACCCTCACACCGTCCCACCCCCTCAACAGTCTCTCACCCCCACACCACCCTCACACCGTCCCACCCCCTCACCAGCACTCCCACCCCAGCACCACCCTCCCACCGTACAACCCCTCAACTGCACTCCCACCCCCACACCACCCTCACACCGTCCCACCCCCTCAACAGCACTCCTACCTCCGCACCACCCTCACACCGTCCCACCCCTCAACAGGACTCCCACACCCGCACCACCCTCACACCGTCCCACCCTCTCAACAGCACTCCCACCCCCACAACACCCTCACACCGTCCCACACCACTCCCAACACACACCATCCTCACACCGTCCCACCCCCTCAACAGCACTCCCACCCCCACACCACCCTCACACCGTCCCACACCACTCCCACCCCCACACCATCCTCACACCGTCCCACCCCCTCAACAGCACTCCCACCCCCACACCACCCTCACACCGTGTCAAACACCCCCTCAACATCACTCCCACCCCCACACCACCCTCACACCGTCCCACCCCCTCAACAGCACTCCCACCCCCACACCACCCTCACACCGTCCCACCCCCTCAACTGCACTCCCACCCCCACACCACCCTCGCACCGTCCCACCCCCTCAACAGCACACCCACCCCCGCACCACCCTCTCACCGTCCCACCCCCTCAACAGCACTCGCACCCCCGCACCACCCTCACACCGTCCCACCCCCTCAACAGCACTCCTACCCCCTAACCACCCTCACACCGTCCCACCCCCTCAACAGCTCTCCCACCCCCACACCACCCTCACACCGTCCCACTCCCTCAACAGCACTCCCACCCCCACACCACCCTCACACCGTCCCACCCCTCAACAGCACTCCCACCCCCGCACCACCTTCACACCGTCCCACCCCCTCAACAGCACTCCCACCACCGCACCACCCTCACACCGTCCCACCCCCTCAACAGCCTCTCACCCCCGCACCACCCTCACTCTGTCCCACCCCCTCACCAGCACTCCCACCCCCGCACCACCCTCACACCGTCCCACCACCTCAACAGCACTCCCACCCCCACACCACCCTCACACCGTCCCACCCCCTCACCAGCACTCCCACCCCCGCACCACCCTCACACCGTCCCACCCCCTCAACAGCAGTCCCACCCCCACACCACCCTCACACCGTCCCACCCCCTCAACAGCAGTCCCACCCCCACACCGTCCCACCCCCTCAACAGCACTCCCACCCCCGCACCACCCCCACACCGTCCCACCCCCTCAACAGCCTCTCACCCCCGCACCACCCTCACTCCGTCCCACCCCCTCACCAGCACTCCCACCCCCGCACCACTCTCACACCGTCCCACCCCCTCAACAGCACTCCCACCCCCACACCACCCTCACACCGTCCCACCCCCTCACCAGCACTCCCACCCCCACACCACGCTCACACCGTCCCACCCCCTCAACAGCCTCTAACCCCCGCACCACCCTCACACCGTCCCACCCCCTCAACAGCGCTCCCACCCCCACACCACCGTCACACCGTCCCACCCCCTCAACAGCACTCCCACCCCCACACCACCCTCACACCGTCCCACCCCCTCAACAGCCTCTCACCCCCACACCACCCTCACACCGTCCCACCCCCTCAACAGTCTCTCACCCCCACACCACCCTCACAACGTCCCACCCCCTCACCAGCACTCCCACCCCAGCACCACCCTCCCACCGTACAACCCCTCAACTGCACTCCCACCCCCACACCACCCTCACACCGTCCCACCCCCTCAACAGCACTCCTACCTCCGCACCACCCTCACACCGTCCCACCCCTCAACAGGACTCCCACACCCGCACCACCCTCACACCGTCCCACCCTCTCAACAGCACTCCCACCCCCACACCACCCTCACACCGTCCCACACCACTCCCACCCCCACACCACCCTCACACCGTCCCACCCCCTCAACAGCACTCCCACCCCCACACCACCCTCACACCGTGTCAAACACCCCCTCAACAGCACTCCCACCCCCACACCACCCTCACACCGTCCCACCCCCTCAACAGCACTCCCACCCCCACACCACCCTCACACCGTCCCACCCCCTCAACTGCACTCCCACCCCCACACCACCCTCGCACCGTCCCACCCCCTCAACAGCACTCGCACCCCCGCACCACCCTCACACCGTCCCACCCCCTCAACAGCACTCCCACCCCCTAACCACCCTCACACCGTCCCACCCCCTCAACAGCTCTCCCACCTCCACACCACCCTCACACCGTCCCACCCCCTCAACAGCACTCCCACCCCCGCACCACCCTCACACAGTCCCACCCCCTCAACAGCTCTCCCACCCCCGCACCACCCTCACACCGTCCCACCCCCTCAACAGCTCTCCCACCCCCGCACCACCCTCACACCGTCCCACCCCCTCAACAGCACTCCCACCCCAACACCACCCTCACACCATCCCACCCCCTCAACAGCCTCTCACCCCCGCACCACCCTCACTCCGTCCCACCCCCTCACCAGCACTCCCACCCCCGCACCACCCTCACACCGTCCCACCCCCTCAACAGCCTCTCACCCCCGCACCACCCTCACACCGTCCCACCCCCTCAACAGCACTCCCACCCCCACACCACCCTCACACCGTCCCACCCCCTCACCAGCACTCCCACCCCCACACCACCCTGACACCGTCCCACCCCCTCAACAGCACTCCCACCCCCACACCACCCTCACACCGTCCCACCCCCTCAACAGCAGTCCCACCCCCACACCGTCCCACCCCCTCAACAGCACTCCCACCCCCGCACCACCCCCACACCGTCCCACCCCCTCAACAGCCTCTCACCCCCGCACCACCCTCACTCCGTCCCACCCCCTCACCAGCACTCCCACCCCCGCACCACCCTCACACCGTCCCACCCCTTCAACAGCACTCCCACCCCCACACCACCCTCACACCGTCCCACCCCCTCACCAGCACTCCCACCCCCACACCACGCTCACACCGTCCCACCCCCTCAACAGCACTCCCACACCCACACCACCCTCACACCGTCCCACCCCCTCAACAGTCTCTCACCCCCACACCACCCTCACACCGTCCCACCCCCTCACCAGCACTCCCACCCCAGCACCACCCTCCCACCGTACAACCCCTCAACTGCACTCCCACCCCCACACCACCCTCACACCGTCCCACCCCCTCAACAGCACTCCTACCTCCGCACCACCCTCACACCGTCCCACCCCTCAACAGGACTCCCACACCCGCACCACCCTCACACCGTCCCACCCTCTCAACAGCACTCCCACCCCCACACCACCCTCACACCGTCCCACACCACTCCCACCCCCACACCATCCTCACACCGTCCCACCCCCTCAACAGCACTCCCACCCCCACACCACCCTCACACCGTCCCACACCACTCCCACCCCGACACCATCCTCACACCGTCCCACCCCCTCAACAGCACTCCCACCCCCACACCACCCTCACACCGTGTCAAACACCCCCTCAACAGCACTCCCACCCCTACACCACCCTCACACCGTCCCACCCCCTCAACAGCACTCCCACCCCCACACCACCCTCACACCGTCCCACCCCCTCAACTGCACTCCCACCCCCACACCACCCTCGCACCGTCCCACCCCCTCAACAGCACACCCACCCCCGCGCCACCCTCTCACCGTCCCACCCCCTCAACAGCACTCGCACCCCCGCACCACCCTCACACCGTCCCACCCCCTCAACAGCACTCCCACCCCCTAACCACCCTCACACCGTCCCACCCCCTCAACAGCTCTCCCAGCCCCACACCACCCTCACACCGTCCCACCCCCTCAACAGCACTCCCACCCCCACACCACCCTCACACCGTCCCACCCCCTCAACAGCACTCCCACCCCCGCACCACCTTCACACCGTCCCACCCCCTCAACAGCACTCCCACCCCCACACCACCCTCACACCGTCCTACCCCCTCAACAGCACTCCCACCCCCGCACCACCTTCACACCGTCCCACCCCCTCAACAGCTCTCCCACCCCCGCACCTCCCTCACACCGTCCCACCCCCTCAACAGCACTCGCACCCCCGCACCACCTTCACACCGTCCCACCCCCTCAACAGCTCTCCCACCCCCGCACCTCCCTCACACCGTCCCACCCCCTCAACAGCACTCCCACCCCCGCACCACCTTCACACCGTCCCACCCCCTCAACAGCACTCCCACCCCCACACCACACACCGTCCTACCCCCTCAACAGCACTCCCACCCCCCGCACCACCTTCACACCGTCCCACCCCCTCAACAGCTCTCCCACCCCCACACCACCCTCACACCGTCCCCCCCCTCAAAAGCACTCTCACCCCCACACCACCCTCACACCGTCCCACCGTCTCAACAGCACTCCCACCCCCACACCACCCTCACACCGTCCCACCCCCTCAACAGCTCTCCCACCCCCACACCGTCCCACCCCCTCAACAGCACTCCCACCCCCACACCACCCTCACACCGTCCCACCCCCTCAACAGCACTCCCACCAACACACCTCCCTCACACCGTCCCACCCCCTCAACAGCACTCCCACCCCCACACCACCCTCAGACCGTCCCACCCCCTCAACAGCACTCCCACCCCCACACCACCCTCACACCGTCCCACCCTCTCAACAGCACTCCCACCCCCACACCACGCTCACACCGTGCCACCCCCTCAACAGCCTCTCACCCCCGCACCACCCTCACTCCGTCCCACCCCCTCACCAGCACTCCCACCCCCGCCCCACCCTCACACCGTCCCACCCCCTAAACAGCACTCTCACCCCCGCACCACCCTCACTCCGTCCCACCCCCTCAACAGCACTCCCACCCCCACACCACCCTCACACCGTCCCACCCCCTCAACAGCACTCCCACCCCCACACCACCCTCACACCGTCCCACCCCCTCAACAGCACTCCCACCCCCACACCACCCTCACACTGTGCCCCCCTCAACAGCACTCCCACCCCCGCACCACCCTCACTCCGTCCCACCCCCTCACCAGTACTCCCACCCCCGCACCACCCTCACACCGTCCCACCCCCTCAACAGCACTCCCACCCCCACACCACCCTCACACCGTCCCACCCCCTCACCAGCACTCCCACCCCCGCACCACCCTCACACCGTCCCACCCCCTCAACAGCACTCCCACCCCCACACCACCCTCACACCGTCCCACACCCTCAACAGCCTCTAACCCCCGCACCACCCTCACTCCGTCCCACCCCCTCACCAGCACTCCCACCCCGCACCACCCTCACACCGTCCCACCCCCTCTCAGCACTCCCACCCCCGCACCACCCTCACACCGTCCCACCCCCTCAACAGCCTCTAACCCCCGCACCACCCTCACTCCGTCCCACCCCCTCACCAGCACCCACCCCCACAGCACGCTCACACCGTCCCACCCCCTCAACAGCCTCTAACCCCCGCACCACCCTCACACCGTCCCACCCCCTCAACAGTCTTTCACCCCCACACCACCCTCACACCGTCCGCCCCTCAACAGCGCTCCCACCCCCACACCACCCTCACACCGTCCCACCCCCTCAACAGCACTCCCACCCCCACACCACCCTCACACCGTCCCACCCCCTCAACAGCTCTCCCACCCCCGCACCTCCCTCACACCGTCCCACCCCCTCAACAGCACTCCCACCCCCGCACCACCTTCTCACCGTCCCACCCCCTCAACAGCTCTCCCACCCCCGCACCTCCCCCACACAGTCCCACCCCCTCAACAGCCTCTCACCCCCGCACCACCCTCACTCCGTCCCACCCCCTCACCAGCACTCCCACCCCCGCACCACTCTCACACCGTCCCACCCCCTCAACAGCACTCCCACCCCCACACCACCCTCACACCGTCCCACCCCCTCACCAGCACTCCCACCCCCACACCACGCTCACACCGTCCCACCCCCTCAACAGTCTCTAACCCCCGCACCACCCTCACACCGTCCCACCCCCTCAACAGCGCTCCCACCCCCACACCACCGTCACACCGTCCCACCCCCTCAACAGCACTCCCACCCCCACACCACCCTCACACCGTCCCACCCCCTCAACAGCCTCTCACCCCCACACCACCCTCACACCGTCCCACCCCCTCAACAGTCTCTCACCCCCACACCACCCTCACACCGTCCCACCCCCTCACCAGCACTCCCACCCCAGCACCACCCTCCCACCGTACAACCCCTCAACTGCACTCCCACCCCCACACCACCCTCACACCGTCCCACCCCCTCAACAGCTCTCCTACCTCCGCACCACCCTCACACCGTCCCACCCCTCAACAGGACTCCCACACCCGCACCACCCTCACACCGTCCCACCCTCTCAACAGCACTCCCACCCCCACACCACCCTCACACCGTCCCACACCACTCCCACCCCCACACCACCCTCACACCGTCCCACCCCCTCAACAGCACTCCCACCCCCACACCACCCTCACACCGTCCCACCCCCTCAACAGCACTCCCACCCCCACACCACCCTCACACCGTCCCACCCCCTCAACTGCACTCCCACCCCCACACCACCCTCGCACCGTCCCACCCCCTCAACAGCACTCGCACCCCCGCACCACCCTCACACCGTCCCACCCCCTCAACAGCACTCCCACCCCCTAACCACCCTCACACCGTCCCACCCCCTCAACAGCTCTCCCACCTCCACACCACCCTCACACCGTCCCACCCCCTCAACAGCACTCCCACCCCCGCACCACCCTCACACCGTCCCACCCCCTCAACAGCTCTCCCACCCCCGCACCACCCTCACACCGTCCCACACCCTCAACAGCTCTCCCACCCCCGCACCACCCTCACACCGTCCCACCCCCTCAACAGCACTCCCACCCCAACACCACCCTCACACCATCCCACCCCCTCAACAGCCTCTCACCCCCGCACCACCCTCACTCCGTCCCACCCCCTCACCAGCACTCCCACCCCCGCACCACCCTCACACCGTCCCACCCCCTCAACAGCACTCCCACCCCCACACCACCCTCACACCGTCCCACCCCCTCACCAGCACTCCCACCCCCGCACCACCCTGACACCGTCCCACCCCCTCAACAGCACTCCCACCCCCACACCACCCTCACACCGTCCCACCCCCTCAACAGCAGTCCCACCCCCACACCGTCCCACCCCCTCAACAGCACTCCCACCCCCGCACCACCCCCACACCGTCCCACCCCCTCAACAGCCTCTCACCCCCGCACCACCCTCACTCCGTCCCACCCCCTCACCAGCACTCCCACCCCCGCACCACCCTCACACCGTCCCACCCCCTCAACAGCACTCCCACCCCCACACCACCCTCACACCGTCCCACCCCCTCACCAGCACTCCCACCCCCACACCACGCTCACACCGTCCCACCCCCTCAACAGCACTCCCACACCCACACCACCCTCACACCGTCCCACCCCCTCAACAGTCTCTCACCCCCACACCACCCTCACACCGTCCCACCCCCTCACCAGCACTCCCACCCCAGCACCACCCTCCCACCGTACAACCCCTCAACTGCACTCCCACCCCCACACCACCCTCACACCGTCCCACCCCCTCAACAGCACTCCTACCTCCGCACCACCCTCACACCGTCCCACCCCTCAACAGGACTCCCACACCCGCACCACCCTCACACCGTCCCACCCTCTCAACAGCACTCCCACCCCCACACCACCCTCACACCGTCCCACACCACTCCCACCCCCACACCATCCTCACACCGTCCCACCCCCTCAACAGCACTCCCACCCCCACACCACCCTCACACCGTCCCACACCACTCCCACCCCCACACCATCCTCACACCGTCCCACCCCCTCAACAGCACTCCCACCCCCACACCACCCTCACACCGTGTCAAACACCCCCTCAACAGCACTCCCACCCCTACACCACCCTCACACCGTCCCACCCCCTCAACAGCACTCCCACCCCCACACCACCCTCACACCGTCCCACCCCCTCAACTGCACTCCCACCCCCACACCACCCTCGCACCGTCCCACCCCCTCAACAGCACACCCACCCCCGCGCCACCCTCTCACCGTCCCACCCCCTCAACAGCACTCGCACCCCCGCACCACCCTCACACCGTCCCACCCCCTCAACAGCACTCCCACCCCCTAACCACCCTCACACCGTCCCACCCCCTCAACAGCTCTCCCACCCCCACACCACCCTCACACCGTCCCACCCCCTCAACAGCACTCCCACCCCCACACCACCCTCACACCGTCCCACCCCCTCAACAGCACTCCCACCCCTGCACCACCTTCACACCGTCCCACCCCCTCAACAGCACTCCCACCCCCACACCACCCTCACACCGTCCCACCCCCTCAACAGCACTCCCACCCCCGCACCACCTTCACACCGTCCCACCCCCTCAACAGCTCTCCCACCCCCGCACCTCCCTCACACCCTCCCACCCCCTCAACAGCACTCGCACCCCCGCACCACCTTCACACCGTCCCACCCCCTCAACAGCTCTCCCACCCCCGCACCTCCCTCACACCGTCCCACCCCCTCAACAGCACTCCCACCCCCGCACCACCTTCACACCGTCCCACCCCCTCAACAGCACTCCCACCCCCACACCACACACCGTCCTACCCCCTCAACAGCATTCCCACCCCCGCACCACCTTCACACCGTCCCACCCCCTCAACAGCTCTCCCACCCCCACACCACCCTCACACCGTCCCCCCCCCTCAACAGCACTCTCACCCCCACACCACCCTCACACCGTCCCACCGTCTCAACAGCACTCCCACCCCCACACCACCCTCACACCGTCCCACCCCCTCAACAGCTCTCCCACCCCTACACCGTCCCACCCCCTCAACAGCACTCCCACCCCCACACCACCCTCACACCGTCCCACCCCCTCAACAGCACTCCCACCAACACACCTCCCTCACACCGTCCCACCCCCTCAACAGCACTCCCACCCCCACACCACCCTCAGACCGTCCCACCCCCTCAACAGCACTCCCACCCCCACACCACCCTCACACCGTCCCTCCCTCTCAACAGCACTCCCACCCCCACACCACGCTCACACCGTGCCACCCCCTCAACAGCCTCTCACCCCCGCACCACCCTCACTCCGTCCCACCCCCTCACCAGCACTAACACCCCCGCCCCACCCTCACACCGTCCCACCCCCTAAACAGCACTCTCACCCCCGCACCACCCTCACTCCGTCCCACCCCCTCAACAGCACTCCCACCCCCACACCACCCTCACACCGTCCCACCCCCTCAACAGCACTCCCACCCCCACACCACCCTCACACCGTCCCACCCCCTCAACAGCACTCCCACCCCCACACCACCCTCACACTGTGCCCCCCTCAACAGCACTCCCACCCCCGCACCACCCTCACTCCGTCCCACCCCCTCACCAGCACTCCCACCCCCGCACCACCCTCACTCCGTCCCACCCCCTCACCAGCACTCCCACCCCCGCACCACCCTCACACCGTCCCACCCCCTCAACAGCACTCCCACCCCCACACCACCGTCACACCGTCCCACCCCCTCACCAGCACTCCCACCCCCGCACCACCCTCACACCGTCCCACCCCCTCAACATCACTCCCACCCCCACACCACCCTCACACCGTCCCACACCCTCAACAGCCTCTAACCCCCGCACCACCCTCACTCCGTCCCACCCCCTCACCAGCACTCCCACCCCGCACCACCCTCACACCGTCCCACCCCCTCTCAGCACTCCCACCCCCGCACCACCCTCACACCGTCCCACCCCCTCAACAGCCTCTAACCCCCGCACCACCCTCACTCCGTCCCACCCCCTCACCAGCACCCACCCCCACAGCACGCTCACACCGTCCCACCCCCTCAACAGCCTCTAACCCCCGCACCACCCTCACACCGTCCCACCCCCTCAACAGTCTTTCACCCCCACACCACCCTCACACCGTCCGCCCCTCAACAGCGCTCCCACCCCCACACCACCCTCACACCGTCCCACCCCCTCAACAGCACTCCCACCCCCGCACCACCCTCACACCGTCCCACCCCCTCAACAGCACTCCCACCCCCACACCACCCTCACACCGTCCCACCCCCTCAACAGCACTCCTACCCCCGCACCACCCTCACACCGTCCCACCCCCTCAACAGCACTCCCACCCCCACACCGTCCCACCCCCTCAACAGCACTCCCACCCCCACACCACCCTCACACCGTCCCACCCCCTCAACAGCACTCCCACCCCCACACCGTCCCACCCCCTCAACAGCACTCCCACCCCCACACCACCCTCACACCGTCCCACCCCCTCAACAGCACTCCCACCCTCACACCACCCTCACACCGTCCCACCCCCTCAACAGCTCGCCCACCCCCACACCACCCTCACACCGTCCCACCCCCTCAATAGCACTCCCACCCCCACACCACCCTCACACCGTCCCACCCCCTCAACAGCACTCCCACCCCCACACCACCCTCACACCGTCCCACCCCCTCAACAGCACTCTCACCCCCGCACCACCCTCACACCGTCCCACCCCCCCAACAGCACTCCGAGCCCCCACACCACCCTCACACCGTCCCACCCCCTCAACAGCTCTCCCACCCCCACACCACCCTCACTCCGTCCCACCCCCTCAACAGCACTCCCACCCTCACACTACCTTCACACCGTCCCACCCCCTCAACAGCACTCCCACCCCCACACCACCCTCACACCGTCCCACCCCTCAACAGCTCTCCCACCCCCACACCACCCTCACACCGTCCCACCCCCTCACCAGCACTCCCACCCCCACACCACGCTCACACCGTCCCACCCCCTCAACAGCACTCTCACCCCCACACCATCCTCACACCGTCCCACCCCCTCAACAGCTCTCCCACCCCCACACCACCCTCACACCGTCCCACCCCCTCAACTGCACTCCCACCCCCGCACCACCCTCACACCGTCCCACCCCCTCAACAGCACTCCCACCCCCACATCTCCCACACACCGTCCCACCCCCTCAACAGCACTCCCACCCCCACATCACCCACACACCGTCCCACCCCCTCAACAGCACTCCCACCCCCACATCTCCCACACACCGTCTCACCCCCTCAACAGCACTCCCACCCCCACACGACCCTCACACCGTCCCACCCCCTCAACAGCACTCCCACCCCCACACCACCCTCACACCGTCCCACCCCCTCAACAGCACTCCCACCCCCGCACCACCCTCACACCGTCCCACCCCTTCAACAGCACTCCCACCCTCACACTACCCTCACACCGTCCCACCCCCTCAACAGCACTCCCACCCCCACACCACCCTCACACCGTCCCACCCCCTCAACAGCTCTCCCACCCCCTCACCAACCTCACACCGTCCCCCCCTCAACAGCACTCCCACCCCCACACCACCCTCACACCGTCCCATCCCCTCAACAGCAGTCCCACCCCCACACCACCCTCACACCGTCCCACCCCCTCAACAGCCTCTCACCCCCGCACCACCCTCACACCGTCCCATCCCCTCACCAGCACTCCCACCCCCGCACCACCCTCACTCCGTCCAAACCCCTCACCAGCACTCCCACCCCCGCAGCACCCTCACACCGTCCCACCCCCTCAACAGCACTCCCACCCCCACACCACCCTCACACCGTCCCACCCCCTCAACAGCACTCCCACCCGCACACCGTCCCCCCCTCAACAGCACTCCCACCCCCGCACCACCCTCACACCGTCCCACCCCCTCAACAGCACTCCCACCCCCGCACCACCATCACACCGTCCCCCTCTCAACAGCATTCCCACCCCCACACCACCCTCACACCGTCCCACCCCCTCACCAGCACTCCCACCCCGGCACCACCCTCACACCGTCCCACCCCCTCAACAGCACTCCCACCCCCGCACCACCCTCACACCGTCCCACCCCCTCAACAGCTCTCCCACCCCCACACCACCCTCACACCGTCCCACCCCCTCAACAGCACTCCCACCCCCACACCACCCTCACACCGTGTCAAACACTCCCTCAACAGCACTCCCACCCCCACAGCACCCTCACACCTTCCCACCCCCTCAACAGCACTCCCACCCCCGCACCACCCTCACACCGTCCCACCCCCTCAACAGCACTCCCACCCCCGCACCACCCTCACACCGTCCCACCCCCTCAACAGCACTCCTACCCCCGCACCACCCTCACACCGTCCCACCGCCTCAACAGCACTCCCACCCCCACACCGTCCCACCCCCTCAACAGCACTCCCACCCCCACACCACCCTCACACCGTCCCACCCCCTCAACAGCACTCCCACCCCCACACCGTCCCACCCCCTCAACAGCACTCCCACCCCCACACCACCCTCACACCGTCCCACCCCCTCAACAGCACTCCCACCCTCACACCACCCTCACACCGTCCCACCCCCTCAACAGCTCGCCCACCCCCACACCACCCTCACACCGTCCCACCCCCTCAATAGCACTCCCACCCCCACACCACCCTCACACCGTCCCACCCCCTCAACAGCACGCCCACCCCCACACCACCCTCACACCGTCCCACCCCCTCAACAGCACTCTCACCCCCGCACCACCCTCACACCGTCCCACCACCTCAACAGCACTCCGAGCCCCCACACCACCCTCACACCGTCCCACCCCCTCAACAGCTCTCCCACCCCCACACCACCCTCACTCCGTCCCACCCCCTCAACAGCACTCCCACCCTCACACTACCCTCACACCGTCCCACCCCCTCAACAGCACTCCCACCCCCACACCACCCTCACACCGTCTCACCCCCTCAACAGCTCTCCCACCCCCACACCACCCTCACACCGTCCCACGCCCTCACCAGCACTCCCACCCCCACACCACGCTCACACCGTCCCACCCCCTCAACAGCACTCTCACCCCCACACCATCCTCACACCGTCCCACCCCCTCAACAGCTCTCCCACCCCCACACCACCCTCACACCGTCCCACCCCCTCAACAGCACTCCCACCCCCGCACCACTCTCACACCGTCCCACCCCCTCAACAGCACTCCCACCCCCACATCTCCCACACACCGTCCCACCCCCTCAACAGCACTCCCACCCCCACATCACCCACACACCGTCCCACCCCCTCAACAGCACTCCCACCCCCACATCTCCCACACACCGTCCCACCCCCTCAACAGCACTCCCACCCCCACACGACCCTCACACCGTCCCACCCCCTCAACAGCACTCCCACCCCCACACCACCCTCACACCGTCCCACCCCCTCAACAGCACTCCCACCCCCGCACCACCCTCACACCGTCCCACCCCTTCAACAGCACTCCCACCCTCACACCGTCCCACCCTCTCAACAGCACTCCCACCCCCACACCACCCTCACGCCGTCCCACCCCCTCAACAGCACTCCCACCCCCGCACCACCCTCACACCGTCCCACCCCCTCAACAGCACTCCCACCCGCACACCACCCGCACACCGTCCCACCCCCTCAACAGCCTCTCAGCCCCGCACCACCCTCACACCGTCCCACCCCCTCAACAGCCTCTCACCCCCGCACCACCCTCACACCGTCCCCCCCTTAACAGCACTCCCACCCCCACACCACCCTCACACCGTCCCACCCCCTCAACAGCACTCCCACCCCCACACCACCCTCACACCGTCTCACCCCCTCAACAGCTCTCCCACCCCCACACCACCCTCACACCGTCCCACGCCCTCACCAGCACTCCCACCCCCACACCACGCTCACACCGTCCCACCCCCTCAACAGCACTCTCACCCCCACACCATCCTCACACCGTCCCACCCCCTCAACAGCTCTCCCACCCCCACACCACCCTCACACCGTCCCACCCCCTCAACAGCACTCCCACCCCCGCACCACCCTCACACCGTCCCACCCCCTCAACAGCACTCCCACCCCCACATCTCCCACACACCGTCCCACCCCCTCAACAGCACTCCCACCCCCACATCACCCACACACCGTCCCACCCCCTCAACAGCACTCCCACCCCCACATCTCCCACACACCGTCCCACCCCCTCAACAGCACTCCCACCCCCACACGACCCTCACACCGTCCCACCCCCTCAACAGCACTCCCACCCCCACACCACCCTCACACCGTCCCACCCCCTCAACAGCACTCCCACCCCCGCACCACCCTCACGCCGTCCCACCCCCTCAACAGCACTCCCACCCCCGCACCACCCTCACACCGTCCCACCCCCTCAACAGCACTCCCACCCGCACACCACCCGCACACCGTCCCACCCCCTCAACAGCCTCTCAGCCCCGCACCACCCTCACACCGTCCCACCCCCTCAACAGCCTCTCACCCCCGCACCACCCTCACGCCGTCCCACCCCCTCAACAGCACTCCCACCCCCGCACCACCCTCACACCGTCCCACCCCCTCAACAGCACTCCCACCCGCACACCACCCGCACACCGTCCCACCCCCTCAACAGCCTCTCAGCCCCGCACCACCCTCACACCGTCCCACCCTCTCAACAGCACTCCCACCCCCACACCACCCTCACGCCGTCCCACCCCCTCAACAGCACTCCCACCCCCGCACCACCCTCACGCCGTCCCACCCCCTCAACAGCACTCCCACCCGCACACCACCCGCACACCGTCCCACCCCCTCAACAGCCTCTCAGCCCCGCACCACCCTCACACCGTCCCACCCCCTCAACAGCCTCTCACCCCCGCACCACCCTCACACCGTCCCCCCCTTAACAGCACTCCCACCCCCACACCACCCTCACACCGTCCCACCCCCTCAACAGCACTCCCACCCCGGCACCACCCTCACACCGTCCCACCCCTTCAACAGCACTCCCACCCCCACACCACCCTCACACCATCCCACCCTCTCAACAGCACTCCCACCCCCACACCACCCTCACACCGTCCCACCCTCTCAACAGCACTCTCACCCCCACACCATCCTCACACCGTCCCACCCCCTCAACAGCTCTCCCACCCCCACACCACCCTCACACCGTCCCACCCCCTCAACAGCACTCCCACCCCCGCACCACCCTCACACCGTCCCACCCCCTCAACAGCACTCCCACCCCCACATCTCCCACACACCGTCCCACCCCCTCAACAGCACTCCCACCCCCACATCACCCACACACCGTCCCACCCCCTCAACAGCACTCCCACCCCCGCACCACCCTCACACCGTCCCTCCCCCTCAACAGCACTCCCACCCCCACACCACCCTCACACCGTCCCACCCCCTCAACAGCACTCCCACCCCCACACCACCCTCACACCGTGTCAAACACTCCCTCAACAGCACTCCCACCCCCACACCACCCTCACACCGTCCCACCCCCTCAACAGCACTCCCACCCCCACACCACCCTCACACCGTCCCACCCCCTCAACAGCCTCTCACCCCCGCACCACCCTCACACCGTCCCATCCCCTCACCAGCACTCCCACCCCCGCACCACCCTCACTCCGTCCAACCCCCTCACCAGCACTCCCACCCCCGCAGCACCCTCACACCGTCCCACCCCCTCAACAGCACTCCCACCCCCACACCACCCTCACACCGTCCCACCCCCTCAACAGCACTCCCACCCGCACATCGTCCCCCCTCAAAAGCACTCCCAACCCCGCACCACCCTCACACCGTCCCACCCCCTCAACAGCACTCCCACCCCCGCACCACCATCACACCGTCCCCCTCTCAACAGCATTCCCACCCCCACACCACCCTCACACCGTCCCACCCCCTCACCAGCACTCCCACCCCGGTACCACCCTCACACCGTCCCACCCCCTCAACAGCACCACCACCCCTGCACCACCCTCACACCATCCCACCCCCTCAACAGCACTCCCACCCCCACACCACCCTCACACCGTCCCACCCCCTCAACAGCACTCCCACCCCCACACCACCCTCACACCGTGTCAAACACTCCCTCAACAGCACTCCCACCCCCACAGCACCCTCACACCGTCCCACCCCCTCAACAGCACTCCCACCCCCGCACCACCCTCACACCGTCCCACCCCCTCAACAGCACTCCCACCCCCGCACCACCCTCACACCGTCCCACCCCCTCAACAGCACTCCTACCCCCGCACCACCCTCACACCGTCCCACCCCCTCAACAGCACTCCCACCCCCACACCGTCCCACCCCCTCAACAGCACTCCCACCCCCACACCACCCTCACACCGTACCACCCCCTCAACAGCACTCCCTCCCCCACACCGTCCCACCCCCTCAACAGCACTCCCACCCCCACACCACCCGCACACCGTCCCACCCCCTCAACAGCACTCCCACCCTCACACCACCCTCACACCGTCCCACCCCCTCAACAGCTCGCCCACCCCCACACCACCCTCACACCGTCCCACCCCCTCAATAGCACTCCCACCCCCACACCACCCTCACACCGTCCCACCCCCTCAACAGCACTCCCACCCCCACACCACCCTCACACCGTCCCACCCCCTCAACAGCACTCTCACCCCCGCACCACCCTCACACCGTCCCACCCCCTCAACAGCACTCCGAGCCCCCACACCACCCTCACACCGTCCCACCCCCTCAACAGCTCTCCCACCCCCACACCACCCTCACTCCGTCCCACCCCCTCAACAGCACTCCCACCCTCACACTACCTTCACACCGTCCCACCCCCTCAACAGCACTCCCACCCCCACACCACCCTCACACCGTCCCACCCCCTCAACAGCTCTCCCACCCCCACACCACCCTCACACCGTCCCACCCCCTCACCAGCACTCCCACCCCCACACCACGCTCACACCGTCCCACCCCCTCAACAGCACTCTCACCCCCACACCATCCTCACACCGTCCCACCCCCTCAACAGCTCTCCCACCCCCACACCACCCTCACACCGTCCCACCCCCTCAACTGCACTCCCACCCCCGCACCACCCTCACACCGTCCCACCCCCTCAACAGCACTCCCACCCCCACATCTCCCACACACCGTCCCACCCCCTCAACAGCACTCCCACCCCCACATCACCCACACACCGTCCCACCCCCTCAACAGCACTCCCACCCCCACATCTCCCACACACCGTCTCACCCCCTCAACAGCACTCCCACCCCCACACGACCCTCACACCGTCCCACCCCCTCAACAGCACTCCCACCCCCACACCACCCTCACACCGTCCCACCCCCTCAACAGCACTCCCACCCCCGCACCACCCTCACACCGTCCCACCCCTTCAACAGCACTCCCACCCTCACACTACCCTCACACCGTCCCACCCCCTCAACAGCACTCCCACCCCCACACCACCCTCACACCGTCCCACCCCCTCAACAGCTCTCCCACCCCCTCACCAACCTCACACCGTCCCCCCCTCAACAGCACTCCCACCCCCACACCACCCTCACACCGTCCCATCCCCTCAACAGCAGTCCCACCCCCACACCACCCTCACACCGTCCCACCCCCTCAACAGCCTCTCACCCCCGCACCACCCTCACACCATCCCATCCCCTCACCAGCACTCCCACCCCCGCACCACCCTCACTCCGTCCAACCCCCTCACCAGCACTCCCACCCCCGCAGCACCCTCACACCGTCCCACCCCCTCAACAGCACTCCCACCCCCACACCACCCTCACACCGTCCCACCCCCTCAACAGCACTCCCACCCGCACACCGTCCCCCCCTCAACAGCACTCCCACCCCCGCACCACCCTCACACCGTCCCACCCCCTCAACAGCACTCCCACCCCCGCACCACCATCACACCGTCCCCCTCTCAACAGCATTCCCACCCCCACACCACCCTCACACCGTCCCACCCCCTCACCAGCACTCCCACCCCGGCACCACCCTCACACCGTCCCACCCCCTCAACAGCACTCCCACCCCCGCACCACCCTCACACCGTCCCACCCCCTCAACAGCTCTCCCACCCCCACACCACCCTCACACCGTCCCACCCCCTCAACAGCACTCCCACCCCCACACCACCCTCACACCGTGTCAAACACTCCCTCAACAGCACTCCCACCCCCACAGCACCCTCACACCTTCCCACCCCCTCAACAGCACTCCCACCCCCGCACCACCCTCACACCGTCCCACCCCCTCAACAGCACTCCCACCCCCGCACCGCCCTCACACCGTCCCACCCCCTCAACAGCACTCCTACCCCCGCACCACCCTCACACCGTCCCACCGCCTCAACAGCACTCCCACCCCCACACCGTCCCACCCCCTCAACAGCACTCCCACCCCCACACCACCCTCACACCGTCCCACCCCCTCAACAGCACTCCCACCCCCACACCGTCCCACCCCCTCAACAGCACTCCCACCCCCACACCACCCTCACACCGTCCCACCCCCTCAACAGCACTCCCACCCTCACACCACCCTCACACCGTCCCACCCCCTCAACAGCTCGCCCACCCCCACACCACCCTCACACCGTCCCACCCCCTCAATAGCACTCCCACCCCCACACCACCCTCACACCGTCCCACCCCCTCAACAGCACTCCCACCCCCACACCACCCTCACACCGTCCCACCCCCTCAACAGCACTCTCACCCCCGCACCACCCTCACACCGTCCCACCACCTCAACAGCACTCCGAGCCCCCACACCACCCTCACACCGTCCCACCCCCTCAACAGCTCTCCCACCCCCACACCACCCTCACTCCGTCCCACCCCCTCAACAGCACTCCCACCCTCACACTACCCTCACACCGTCCCACCCCCTCAACAGCACTCCCACCCCCACACCACCCTCACACCGTCTCACCCCCTCAACAGCTCTCCCACCCCCACACCACCCTCACACCGTCCCACGCCCTCACCAGCACTCCCACCCCCACACCACGCTCACACCGTCCCACCCCCTCAACAGCACTCTCACCCCCACACCATCCTCACACCGTCCCACCCCCTCAACAGCTCTCCCACCCCCACACCACCCTCACACCGTCCCACCCCCTCAACAGCACTCCCACCCCCGCACCACCCTCACACCGTCCCACCCCCTCAACAGCACTCCCACCCCCACATCTCCCACACACCGTCCCACCCCCTCAACAGCACTCCCACCCCCACATCACCCACACACCGTCCCACCCCCTCAACAGCACTCCCACCCCCACATCTCCCACACACCGTCCCACCCCCTCAACAGCACTCCCACCCCCACACGACCCTCACACCGTCCCACCCCCTCAACAGCACTCCCACCCCCACACCACCCTCACACCGTCCCACCCCCTCAACAGCACTCCCACCCCCGCACCACCCTCACACCGTCCCACCCCCTCAACAGCACTCTCACCCCCGCACCACCCTCACACCGTCCCACCCACTCAACAGCACTCCCACCCCCACACCACCCTCACACCGTCCCACCCTCTCAACAGCACTCCCACCCCCACACCACCCTCACGCCGTCCCACCCCCTCAACAGCTCTCCCACCCTCACACCACCCGCACACCGTCCCACCCCCTCAACAGCCTCTCAGCCCCGCACCACCCTCACACCGTCCCACCCCCTCAACAGCCTCTCACCCCCGCACCACCCTCACACCGTCCCCCCCTTAACAGCACTCCCACCCCCACAACACCCTCACACCGTCCCACCCCCTCAACAGCACTCCCACCCCGGCACCACCCTCACACCGTCCCACCCCTTCAACAGCACTCCCACCCCCACACCACCCTCACACCATCCCACCCTCTCAACAGCACTCCCACCCCCACACCACCCTCACACCGTCCCACCCTCTCAACAGCACTCCCACCCCCACACCACCCTCACACCGTCCCACCCTCTCAACAGCACTCTCACCCCCACACCATCCTCACACCGTCCCACCCCCTCAACAGCTCTCCCACCCCCACACCACCCTCACACCGTCCCACCCCCTCAACAGCACTCCCACCCCCGCACCACCCTCACACCGTACCACCCCCTCAACAGCACTCCCACCCCCACATCTCCCACACACCGTCCCACCCCCTCAACAGCACTCCCACCCCCACATCACCCACACACCGTCCCACCCCCTCAACAGCACTCCCACCCCCGCACCACCCTCACACCGTCCCTCCCCCTCAACAGCACTCCCACCCCCACACCACCCTCACACCGTCCCACCCCCTCAACAGCACTCCCACCCCCACACCACCCTCACACCGTGTCAAACACTCCCTCAACAGCACTCCCACCCCCACACCACCCTCACACCGTCCCACCCCCTCAACAGCACTCCCACCCCCACACCACCCTCACACCGTGTCAAACACTCCCTCAACAGCACTCCCACCCCCACACCACCCTCACACCGTCCCACCCCCTCAACAGCACTCCCACCCCCGCACCACCCTCACACCGTCCCTCCCCCTCAACAGCACTCCCACCCCCACACCACCCTCACACCGTGTCAAACACTCCCTCAACAGCACTCCCACCCCCACACCACCCCCACACCGTCCCTCCCCCTCAACAGCACTCCTACCCCCGCACCACCCTCACACCGTCCCACCCACTCAACAGCACTCCCACCCCCACACCGTCCCACCCCCTCAACAGCACTCCCACCCCCACACCACCCTCACACCGTCCCACCCCCTCAACAGCACTCCCACCCCCACACCGTCCCTCCCCCTCAACAGCACTCCCACCCCCACACCACCCTCACACCGTCCCACCCCCTCAACAGCTCGCCCACCCCCACACCACCCTCACACCGTCCCACCCCCTCAACAGCACTCCCACCCCCACACCACCCTCACACCGTCCCACCCCCTCAACAGCACTCTCACCCCCGCACCACCCTCACACCGTCCCACCCCCTCAACAGCTCTCCCACCCCCACACCACCCTCACACCGTCCCACCCCCTCAACAGCACTCTCACCCCTGCACCACCCTCACACCGTCCCACCCCCTCAACAGCTCTCCCACCCCCACACCACCCTCACTCCGTCCCACCCCCTCAACAGCACTCCCACCCTCACACCACCCTCACACCGTCCCACCCCCTCAACAGCACTCCCACCCCCACACCACCCTCACACCGTCCCACCCCCTCAACAGCACTCCCACCCCCACACCAACCTCACACCGTCCCACCCCCTCAACAGCAGTCCGACCCCCGCACCACCCTCACACCGTCCCACCCCCTCAACAGCACTCCCACCCCCACACCAACCTCACACCGTCCCACCCCCTCAACAGCAGTCCGACCCCCGCACCACCATCACACCGTCCCACCCCCTCAACAGCACTCCCACCCCCACATCTCCCACACACCGTCCCACCCCCACAACAGCACTCCCACCCCCACATCACCCACACACCGTCCCACCCCCTCAACAGCACTCTCACCCCCACACCATCCTCACACCGTCCCACCCCCTCAACAGCTCTCCCACCCCCACACCACCCTCACACCGTCCCACCCCCTCAACAGCACTCCCACCCCCGCACCACCCTCACACCGTCCCACCCCCTCAACAGCACTCCCACCCCCACATCTCCCACACACCGTCCCACCCCCTCAACAGCACTCCCACCCCCACATCACCCACACACCGTCCCACCCCCTCAACAGCACTCCCACCCCCACATCTCCCACACACCGTCCCACCCCCTCAACAGCACTCCCACCCCCACACGACCCTCACACCGTCCCACCCCCTCAACAGCACTCCCACCCCCACACCACCCTCACACCGTCCCACCCCCTCAACAGCACTCCCACCCCCACACCACCCTCACACCGTCCCACCCCCTCAACAGCACTCCCACCCCCACACCACCCTCACACCGTCCCACCCCCTCAACAGCTCTCCCACCCCCACACCACCCTCACACCGTCCCACCCCCTCAACAGCACTCCCACCCCCACACCACCCTCACACCGTCCCACCCCTTCAACAGCACTCCCACCCTCACACCGTCCCACCCTCTCAACAGCACTCCCACCCCCACACCACCCTCACGCCGTCCCCCCCCTCAACAGCACTCCCACCCTCACACCGTCCCACCCCCTCAACAGCACTCCCACCCCCGCACCACCCTCACACCGTCCCACCCCCTCAACAGCACTCCCACCCCCACACCACCCGCACACCATCCCACCCCCTCAACAGCCTCTCAGCCCCGCACCACCCTCACACCGTCCCACCCCCTCAACAGCCTCTCACCCCCGCACCACCCTCACACCGTCCCCCCCTCAACAGCACTCCCACCCCCACACCACCCTCACACCGTCCCCCCCTCAACAGCACTCCCTCCCCCGCACCACCCTCACACCGTCCCACCCCCTCAACAGCACTCCCACCCCGGCACCACCCTCACACCGTCCCACCCCCTCAACAGGACCCCCACCCCCGCAACACCCTCACACCATCCCACGCCCTCAACAGCACTCCCATCCCCACACCACCCTCACACCGTCCCACCCCCTCAACAGCTCTCCCACCCCCGCACCACTCTCACACCGTGACAAACAGCCCCTCAACAGCACTCCCACCCCCACATCTCCCACACACCGTCCCACCCCCTCAACAGCACTCCCACCCCCACATCACCCACACACCGTCCCACCCCCTCAACAGCACTCCCACCCCCACATCTCCCACACACCGTCCCACCCCCTCAACAGCACTCCCACCCCCACACGACCCTCACACCGTCCCACCCCCTCAACAGCACTCCCACCCCCACACCACCCTCACACCGTCCCACCCCCTCAACAGCACTCCCACCCCCGCACCACCCTCACACCGTCCCACCCCCTCAACAGCACTCTCACCCCCGCACCACCCTCACACCGTCCCACCCACTCAACAGCACTCCCACCCCCACACCACCCTCACACCGTCCCACCCTCTCAACAGCACTCCCACCCCCACACCACCCTCACGCCGTCCCACCCCCTCAACAGCTCTCCCACCCTCACACCACCCGCACACCGTCCCACCCCCTCAACAGCCTCTCAGCCCCGCACCACCCTCACACCGTCCCACCCCCTCAACAGCCTCTCACCCCCGCACCACCCTCACACCGTCCCCCCCCTTAACAGCACTCCCACCCCCACACCACCCTCACACCGTCCCACCCCCTCAACAGCACTCCCACCCCGGCACCACCCTCACACCGTCCCACCCCTTCAACAGCACTCCCACCCCCACACCACCCTCACACCATCCCACCCTCTCAACAGCACTCCCACCCCCACACCACCCTCACACCGTCCCACCCTCTCAACAGCACTCCCACCCCCACACCACCCTCACACCGTCCCACCCTCTCAACAGCACTCTCACCCCCACACCATCCTCACACCGTCCCACCCCCTCAACAGCTCTCCCACCCCCACACCACCCTCACACCGTCCCACCCCCTCAACAGCACTCCCACCCCCGCACCACCCTCACACCGTACCACCCCCTCAACAGCACTCCCACCCCCACATCTCCCACACACCGTCCCACCCCCTCAACAGCACTCCCACCCCCACATCACCCACACACCGTCCCACCCCCTCAACAGCACTCCCACCCCCGCACCACCCTCACACCGTCCCTCCCCCTCAACAGCACTCCCACCCCCACACCACCCTCACACCGTCCCACCCCCTCAACAGCACTCCCACCCCCACACCACCCTCACACCGTGTCAAACACTCCCTCAACAGCACTCCCACCCCCACACCACCCTCACACCGTCCCACCCCCTCAACAGCACTCCCACCCCCACACCACCCTCACACCGTGTCAAACACTCCCTCAACAGCACTCCCACCCCCACACCACCCTCACACCGTCCCACCCCCTCAACAGCACTCCCACCCCCGCACCACCCTCACACCGTCCCTCCCCCTCAACAGCACTCCCACCCCCACACCACCCTCACACCGTGTCAAACACTCCCTCAACAGCACTCCCACCCCCACACCACCCCCACACCGTCCCTCCCCCTCAACAGCACTCCTACCCCCGCACCACCCTCACACCGTCCCACCCACTCAACAGCACTCCCACCCCCACACCGTCCCACCCCCTCAACAGCACTCCCACCCCCACACCACCCTCACACCGTCCCACCCCCTCAACAGCACTCCCACCCCCACACCGTCCCTCCCCCTCAACAGCACTCCCACCCCCACACCACCCTCACACCGTCCCACCCCCTCAACAGCTCGCCCACCCCCACACCACCCTCACACCGTCCCACCCCCTCAACAGCACTCCCACCCCCACACCACCCTCACACCGTCCCACCCCCTCAACAGCACTCTCACCCCCGCACCACCCTCACACCGTCCCACCCCCTCAACAGCTCTCCCACCCCCACACCACCTTCACACCGTCCCACCCCCTCAACAGCACTCTCACCCCTGCACCACCCTCACACCGTCCCACCCCCTCAACAGCTCTCCCACCCCCACACCACCCTCACTCCGTCCCACCCCCTCAACAGCACTCCCACCCTCACACCACCCTCACACCGTCCCACCCCCTCAACAGCACTCCCACCCCCACACCACCCTCACACCGTCCCACCCCCTCAACAGCACTCCCACCCCCACACCAACCTCACACCGTCCCACCCCCTCAACAGCAGTCCGACCCCCGCACCACCCTCACACCGTCCCACCCCCTCAACAGCACTCCCACCCCCACACCAACCTCACACCGTCCCACCCCCTCAACAGCAGTCCGACCCCCGCACCACCATCACACCGTCCCACCCCCTCAACAGCACTCCCACCCCCACATCTCCCACACACCGTCCCACCCCCACAACAGCACTCCCACCCCCACATCACCCACACACCGTCCCACCCCCTCAACAGCACTCTCACCCCCACACCATCCTCACACCGTCCCACCCCCTCAACAGCTCTCCCACCCCCACACCACCCTCACACCGTCCCACCCCCTCAACAGCACTCCCACCCCCGCACCACCCTCACACCGTCCCACCCCCTCAACAGCACTCCCACCCCCACATCTCCCACACACCGTCCCACCCCCTCAACAGCACTCCCACCCCCACATCACCCACACACCGTCCCACCCCCTCAACAGCACTCCCACCCCCACATCTCCCACACACCGTCCCACCCCCTCAACAGCACTCCCACCCCCACACGACCCTCACACCGTCCCACCCCCTCAACAGCACTCCCACCCCCACACCACCCTCACACCGTCCCACCCCCTCAACAGCACTCCCACCCCCACACCACCCTCACACCGTCCCACCCCCTCAACAGCACTCCCACCCCCACACCACCCTCACACCGTCCCACCCCCTCAACAGCTCTCCCACCCCCACACCACCCTCACACCGTCCCACCCCCTCAACAGCACTCCCACCCCCACACCACCCTCACACCGTCCCACCCCTTCAACAGCACTCCCACCCTCACACCGTCCCACCCTCTCAACAGCACTCCCACCCCCACACCACCCTCACGCCGTCCCCCCCCTCAACAGCACTCCCACCCTCACACCGTCCCACCCCCTCAACAGCACTCCCACCCCCGCACCACCCTCACACCGTCCCACCCCCTCAACAGCACTCCCACCCCCACACCACCCGCACACCATCCCACCCCCTCAACAGCCTCTCAGCCCCGCACCACCCTCACACCGTCCCACCCCCTCAACAGCCTCTCACCCCCGCACCACCCTCACACCGTCCCCCCCTCAACAGCACTCCCACCCCCACACCACCCTCACACCGTCCCCCCCTCAACAGCACTCCCTCCCCCGCACCACCCTCACACCGTCCCACCCCCTCAACAGCACTCCCACCCCGGCACCACCCTCACACCGTCCCACCCCCTCAACAGGACCCCCACCCCCGCAACACCCTCACACCATCCCACGCCCTCAACAGCACTCCCATCCCCACACCACCCTCACACCGTCCCACCCCCTCAACAGCTCTCCCACCCCCGCACCACTCTCACACCGTGACAAACAGCCCCTCAACAGCACTCCCACCCCCACACCACCCTCACACTGTCCCACCCCCTCAACAGCACTCCCACCCCCACACCACCCTCACACCGTGTCAAACACTCCCTCAACAGCACTCCCACCCCCACACCACCCTCACACCGTCCCTCCCCCTCAACTGCACTCTCACCCCCGCACCACCCTCACACCGTCCCACCCCCTCAACAGCACTCCCACCCCCACACCACCCTCACACCGTCCCACCCCCTCAACAGAACTCACACCCCCACACCACCCTCACACCGTCCCACCCCCTCAACAGCACACCCACCCCCGCACCACCCTCACACCGTGACAAACACCCCCTCAACAGCACTCCCACCCCCGCACCACCCTCACACCGTGACAAACACCCCCACAACAGCACTCCCACCCCCGCACCACCCTCACACCGTCCCTCCCCCTCAACAGCACACCCACCCCCGCACCACCCTCACACCGTCCCACCCCCTCAACAGCACTCCCACCCCCACACCACCCTCACACCGTCCCACCCCCTCAACAGCACTCCCATCCCCCGCACCACCCTCACACCGTCCCACCCTCTCAACAGCACTCCCACCCCCGCACCACCCTCACACCGTGACAAACAGCCCCTCAACAGCACTCCCACCCCCACAACACCCTCACACCGTCCCACCCCCTCAACAGCACTCCCACCCCCTCACCAACCTCACACCGTCCCACCCCCTCAAAAGCACTCCCACCCTCACACCGTCCCACCCCCTCAACAGCACTCCCACCCCCACACCACCCTCACACCGTCCCACCCCCTCAGCAGCACTCCCACCCTCACACCGTCCCACCCTCTCAACAGCACTCCCACCCCCACACGACCCTCACGCCGTCCCCCCCCTCAACAGCACTCCCAACCCCACACCACCATCACACCGTCCCACCCCCTCAACAGCACTCTCACCCCCACACCACCCTCACACCGTTCCCCCCCCTCAACAGCACTCCCACCCCCACACCACCCTCACGCCGTCCCCCCCCTCAACAGCACTCCCACCCCCACACCAACCTCACACCGTCCCACCCCCTCAACAGCACTCCCACCCCCACACCACCCTCACACCGTCCCACCCCCTCAACAGCACACCCACCCCTACACCACCCTCACACCGTCCCACCCCCTCAACAGCACTCCCACCCCCACACCACCCCCACACCGTCCCACCCCCTCAACAGCACTCCCACCCCCACACCACCCTCACACCGTCCCACCCCCTCAACAGCACTCCCACCCCCGCACCACCGTCACACCGTCCCACCCCCTCAACAGCACACCCACCCCTACACCACCCTCACACCGTCCCACCCCCTCAACAGCACTCCCACCCCCACACCACCCTCACACCGTCCCACCCCCTCAACAGCAATCCCACCCCCACACCACCCTCACACCGTCCCACCCCCTCAACAGCAATCCCACCCCCACACCACCCTCACGCCGTCCCCCCCCTCAACAGCACTCCCACCCCACACCACCCTCACACCGTCCCACCCCCTCAACAGCAATCCCACCCCCACACCACCCTCACGCCGTCCCCCCCCTCAACAGCACTCCCACCCCACACCACCCTCACACCGTCCCACCCCCTCAACAGCACTCTCACCCCCACACCACCCTCACACCGTCCCACCCCCTCAACAGCAATCCCACCCCCACACCACCCTCACACCGTCCCACCCCCTCAACAGCAATCCCACCCCCACACCACGCTCACGCCGTCCCCCCCCTCAACAGCAATCCCACCCCCACACCACCCTCACGCCGTCCCCCCCCTCAACAGCACTCCCACCCCCACACCACCCTCACACCGTCCCACCCCCTCAACAGCACTCCCACCCCCACACCACCCTCACACCGTCCCACCCCCTCAACAGCACTCCCACCCCCGCACCACCCTCACTCCGTCCCACACCCTCAACAGCACTCTCACCCCCGCACCACCCTCACACCGTCCCACCCCCTCAACAGCACTCCCACCCCCACACCACCCTCACACCGTCTCACCCCCTCAACAGCACTCCCACCCTCACACCGTCCCACCCCCTCAACAGCACTCCCACCCCCACACCACCCTCACACCGTGTCACCCCCTCAACAGCACACCCACCCCCGCACCACCCTCACACCGTCTCACCCCCTCAACAGCACTCCCACCCCCGCACCACCCCCGCACCGTCCCACCCCCTCAACAGCACACCCTCCCCCGCACCACCCTCACACCGTCCCACCCCCTCAACAGCACTCCCACCCCCACACCACCCTCACACCGTCCCACCCTCTCAACAGCACTCCCACCCCCACACCACCCTCACACCGTCCCACCCCCTCAACAGCACTCCCACCCCCACACCACCCTCACACCGTCCCACCCCCTCAACAGCACTCTCACCCCCACACCACCCTCACACCGTCCCACCCCCTCAACAGCACTCCCACCCCCACACGACCGTCCCACCGTCCCACCCCCTCAACAGCACTCCCACCCCCACACCACCCTCACACCGTCCCACACCCTCAACAGCACTCCCACCCCCACACGACCCTCCCACCATCCCACCCCCTCAACAGCATTCTCACCCACGCACCACCCTCACACCGTCCCACCCCCTCAACAGCCTCTCACCCCCACACCGCCCTCACACCGTCCCACCCCCTCAACAGTCTCTCACCCCCACACCACCCTCACACCGTCCCACCCCCTCACCAGCGCTCCCACCCCCACACCACCCTCACACCGTACAACCCATCAACTGCACTCCCACCCCCGCACCACTCTCACACCGTCCCACCCCCTCAACAGCACTCCCACCCCCACACCCCCCTCACACCGTGTCAAACACCCCCTCAACAGTACTCCCACCCCCACACCCCCCTCACACCGTGTCAAACACCCCCTCAACAGCACTCCCACCCCCGCACCACCCTCACACCGTGACAAACACCCCCTCAACAGTACTCCCACCCCCACACCACCCTCACACCGTGCCCCCCTCAACAGCACTCCCACCCCCGCACCACCCTCACACCGTCCCCCCCTCAACAGCACTCCCACCCCCACACCACCCTCACCCCGTGCCCCCCTCAACAGCACTCCCACCCCCGCACCAAGCTCACACCGTCCCCCCCTCAACAGCACTCCCACCCCCACACCACCCTCACACCGTCCCACACCCTCAACAGCACTCCCACCCCCACACGACCCTCCCACCGTCCCACCCCCTCAACAGCATTCTCACCCCCGCACCACCCTCACACCGTCCCACCCCCTCAACAGCCTTTCACCCCCACACCGCCCTCACACCGTCCCACCCCCTCAACAGTCTCTCACCCCCACACCACCCTCACACCGTCCCACCCCCTCACCAGCGCTCCCACCCCCACACCACCCTCACACCGTACAACCCATCAACTGCACTCCCACCCCCGCACCACTCTCACACCGTCCCACCCCCTCAACAGCACTCCCACCCCCACACCACCCTCACACCGTGTCAAACACCCCCTCAACAGTACTCCCACCCCCACACCCCCCTCACAACGTGTCAAACACCCCCTCAACAGTACTCCCACCCCCACACCACCCTCACACCGTGCCCCCCTCAACAGCACTCCCTCCCCCGCACCACCCTCACACCGTCCCCCCCTCAACAGCACTCCCACCCCCGCACCACCCTCACATCTTCCCACCCCATCAACAGCACTCCGACCCCCCACACCACCCTCACCCCGTGCCCCCCTCAACAGCACTCCCACCCCCGCACCAACCTCACACCGTCCCCCCCTCAACAGCACTCCCACTCCCACACCACCCTCACACCGTCCCACCCCTTCAACAGCAGTCCCACCCCCACACCACCCTCACACCGTCCCATCCCCTCAACAGCCTCTCACCCCCGCACCACCCTCACACCGTCCCATCCCCTCAACAGCACTCCCACCCCCGCACCACCCTCACACCGTCCCACCCCCTCAACAGCACTCCCACCCCCGCACCACCCTCACACCGTCCCACCCCCTCAACAGCACTCCCACCCCCGCACCACCCTCACACCGTCCCACCCCCTCAACAGCACTCCCACCCCCGCACCACCCTCACACCGTCCCACCCCCTCAACAGCACTCCCACCCCCGCACCACCCTCACACCGTCCCACCCCCTCAACAGCACTCCCACCCCCACACCACCCTCACAGCGTCCCACCCCCTCAACAGCCTCTCACCCCCGCACCACCCTCACACCGTCCCACCCCCTCAACAGCACTCCCACCCCCGCACCACCCTCACACCGTCCCACCCCCTCAACAGCATTCCCACCCCCACACCACCCTCACACCGTCCCACCCCCTCACCAGCACTCCCACCCCGGCACCACCCTCACACCGTCCCACCCCCTCAACAGCACTCCCACCCCCGCACCACCATCACACCGTCCCACCACCTCAACAGCACTCCCACCCCCACACCACCCTCACACCGTCCCACCCCCTCAACAGCACTCCCACCCCCACACCGTCCCACCCCCTCAACAGCACTCCCACCCCCACACCACCCTCACACCGTCCCACCCCCTCAACAGCACTCCCACCCCCACACCGTCCCACCCCCTCAACAGCACTCCCACCCCCACACCACCCTCACACCGTCCCACCCCCTCAATAGCACTCCCACCCCCGCACCACCCTCACACCGTCCCACCCCCTCAACAGCACTCCCACCCCCACACCACCCTCACACCGTCCCACCCCCTCAACAGCACTCTCACCCCCGCACCACCCTCACACCGTCCCACCCCCTCAACAGCACTCCCACCCCCACACCACCCTCACACCGTCCCACCCCCTCAACAGCACTCCCACCCCCACACCACCCTCACACCGTCCCACCCCCTCAACAGCACTCCGACCCCCGCACCACCCTCACTCCGTCCCACCCCCTCAACAGCACTCCCACCCCCCACCACCCTCACACCGTCCCACCCCCTCAACAGCACTCCCACCCCCACACCACCCTCACACCGTCCCACCCCCTCAACAGCACTCCCACCCCCGCACCACCCTCACACCGTCCCACCCCCTCAACAGCACTCCCACCCCCACATCTCCCACACACCGTCCCACCCCCTCAACAGCACTCCCACCCCCACATCACCCACACACCGTCCCACCCCCTCAATAGCACTCCCACCCCCACAGCTCCCACACACCGTCCCACCCCCTCAACAGCACTCCCACCCCCACACGACCCTCACACCGTCCCACCCCCTCAACAGCACTCCCACCCCCACACCACCCTCACACCGTCCCACCCCCTCAACAGCACTCCCACCCCCGCACCACCCTCACACCGTCCCACCCCTTCAACAGCACTCCCACCCTCACACCGTCCCACCCATTCAACAGCACTCCCACCCCCACACCACCCTCACGCCGTCCCACCCCCTCAACAGCACTCCCACCCCCGCACCACCCTCACACCGTCCCACCCCCTCAACAGCACTCCCACCCGCACACCACCCGCACACCGTCCCACCCCCTCAACAGCCTCTCAGCCCCGCACCACCCTGACGCCGTCCCACCCCCTCAACAGCCTCTCACCCCCGCACCACCCTCACACCGTCCCCCCCTCAACAGCACTCCCACCCACACACCACCCTCACACCGTCCCACGCCCTCAACAGCACTCCCACCCCCGCACCACCCTCACACCGTCCCACCCCCTCAACAGCACTCCCACCCCCACACCACCCTCACACCGTCCCACCCCCTCAACAGCACTCCCACCCCCGCACCACCCTCACACCGTCCCACCCCCTCAACAGCACTCCCACCCCCACATCACCCACACACCGTGTCAAACACTCCCTCAACAGCACTCCCACCCCCACACCACCCTCACACCGTCCCACCCCCCTCAACAGCACTCCCACCCCCGCACCACCCTCACACCGTGTCAAACACTCCCTCAACAGCACTCCCACCCCCACACCACCCTCACACCGTCCCACCCCCTCAACAGCACTCCCACCCCCGCACCACCCTCACACCGTCCCACCCCCTCAACAGCACTCCCACCCCCGCACCACCCTCACACCGTCCCACCCCCTCAACAGCACTCCTACCCCCGCACCACCCTCACACCGTCCCACCCACTCAACAGCACTCCCACCCCCACACCGTCCCACCCCCTCAACAGCACTCCCACCCCCACACCACCTTCACACCGTCCCACCCCCTCAACAGCACTCCCACCCCCACACCGTCCCTCCCCCTCAACAGCACTCCCACCCCCACACCACCCTCACACCGTCCCAGCCCCTCAACAGCACTCCCACCCTCACACCACCCTCACACCGTCCCACCCCCTCAACAGCTCGCCCACCCCCACACCACCCTCACACCGTCCCACCCCCTCAACAGCACTCCCACCCCCACACCACCCTCACACCGTCCCACCCCCTCAACAGCACTCTCACCCCCGCACCACCCTCACACCGTCCCACCCCCTCAACTGCTCTCCCACCCCCACACCACCCTCACACCGTCCCACCCCCTCAACAGCACTCTCACCCCCGCACCACCCTCACACCGTCCCACCCCCTCAACAGCTCTCCCACCCCCACACCACCCTCACTCCGTCCCACCCCCTCAACAGCACTCCCACCCTCACACCACCCTCACACCGTCCCACCCCCTCAACAGCACTCCCACCCCCACACCACCCTCACACCGTCCCACCCCCTCAACAGCACTCCCACCCCCACACCACCCTCACACCGTCCCACCCCCTCAACAGCAGTCCGACCCCCGCACCACCCTCACACCGTCCCACCCCCTCAACAGCACTCCCACCCCCGCACCACCCTCACACCGTCCCACCCCCTCAACAGCACTCCCACCCCCACATCTCCCACACACCGTCCCACCCCCACAACAGCACTCCCACCCCCACATCACCCACACACCGTCCCACCCCCTCAACAGCACTCCCACCCCCACACCACCCTCACACCGTCCCACCCCCTCAACAGCAGTCCGACCCCCGCACCACCCTCACACCGTCCCACCCCCTCAACAGCACTACCACCCCCGCACCACCCTCACACCGTCCCACCCCCTCAACAGCACTCCCACCCCCACATCTCCCACACACCGTCCCACCCCCACAACAGCACTCCCACCCCCACACCATCCTCACACCGTCCCACCCCCTCAACAGCTCTCCCACCCCCACACCACCCTCACACCGTCCCACCCCCTCAACAGCACTCCCACCCCCGCACCACCCTCACACCGTCCCACCCCCTCAACAGCACTCCCACCCCCATATCTCCCACACACCGTCCCACCCCCTCAACAGCACTCCCACATCACCCACACACCGTCCCACCCCTTCAACAGCACTCCCACCCTCACACCGTCCCACCCCCTCAACAGCACTCCCACCCCCACACCACCCTCACACCGTCCCACCCCCTCAACAGCTCTCCCACCCCCACACCACCCTCACACCGTCCCACCCCCTCAACAGCACTCCCACCCCCGCACCACCCTCACACCGTCCCACCCCCTCAACAGCACTCCCACCCCCGCACCACCCTCACACCGTCCCACCCCCTCAACAGCACTCCCACCCTCACACCGTCCCACCCCCTCAACAGCACTCCCACCCCCGCACCACCCGCACACCGTCCCACCCCCTCAACAGCCTCTCACCCCCGCACCACCCTCACACCGTCCCCCCCTCAACTGCACTCCCACCCCCACACCACCCTCACACCGTCCCCCCCTCAACAGCACTCCCACCCCGGCACCACCCACACACCTTCCCACCCCCTCAACAGCACCCCCACCCCCGCACCACCCTCACACCATCCCACCCCCTCAACAGCCTCTCACCCCCGCACCACCCTCACACCGTCCCTCCCCCTCAACAGCACTCCCACCCCCACACCACCCTCACACCGTCCCACCCCCTCAACAGCACTCCCACCCCCACACCACCCTCACACCGTCCCTCCCCCTCAGCAGCACTCCCACCCCCACACCACCCTCACACCGTCCCTCCCCCTCAACAGCACTCCCACCCCCACACCACACTCACACCGTCCCACCCCCTCAACAGCACTCCCACCCCCACACCACCCTCACACCGTCCCTCCCCCTCAACAGCACTCCCACCCCCGCACCACCCTCACACCGTGACAAACACCCCCTCAACAGCACTCCCACCCCCGCATCACCCTCACACCGTCCCTCCCCCTCAACAGCACACCCACCCCCACACCACCCTCACACCGTCCCACCCCCTCAACAGCACTCCCACCCCCACACCACCCTCACACCGTCCCACCCCCTCAACAGCACTCCCACCCCCACACCACCCTCACACCGTCCCACCCCCTCAACAGCACTCCCACCCCCACACCACCCTCACACCGTCCCACCCCCTCAACAGCACTCCCACCCCCACACCACCCTCACACCGTCCCACCCCCTCAACAGCACTCCCACCCCCACAACACCCTCACACCGTCCCACCCCCTCAACAGCACTCCCACCCCCGCACCACCCTCACACCGTCCCACCCCCTCAGCAGCACTCCCACCCTCACACCGTCCCACACCCTCAACAGCACTCCCACCCCCACACCACCCTCACACCGTCCCACCCCCTCAGCAGCACTCCCACCCTCACACCGTCCCACCCCCTCAACTGCAATCCCACCCCCACACCACCCTCACACCGTCCCACCCCCTCAGCAGCACTCCCACCCTCACGCCCCCCCCCTCAACAGCACTCCCACCCCCACACCACCCTCACACCGTCCCACCCCCTCAGCAGCACTCCCACCCTCACACCGTCCCACCCTCTCAACAGCACTCCCACCCCCACACGACCCTCACGCCCCCCCCCCCTCAACAGCACTCCCACCCCCACACCACCCTCACACCGTCCCACCCCCTCAACAGCACTCCCACCCCCGCACCACCCTCACACCGTCCCACCCCCTCAACAGCACTCCCACCCCCACACCACCCTCACACCGTCCCAACCCCTCAACAGCACTCCTACCCCCGCACCACCCTCACACCGTCCCACCCCCTCAACAGCACTCCCACCCCCGCACCACCCTCACACCGTCCCACCCCCTCAACAGCACTCCCACCCCCACACCACCCTCACACCGTCCCAACCCCTCAACAGCACTCCCACCCCCACACCACCCTCACACCGTCCCACCCCCTCAACAGCACTCCCACCCCCAAACCACCCTCACACCGTCCCCCCCCTCAACAGCACTCCCACCCCCAAACCACCCTCACACCGTCCCACCCCCTCAACAGCACTCCCACCCCCAAACCACCCTCACACCGTCCCCCCCCTCAACAGCACTCCCACCCCCACACCACCCTCACACCGTCCCACCCCCTCAACAGCACTCCCACCCCCAAACCACCCTCACACCGTCCCCCCCCTCAACAGCACTCCCACCCCCACACCACCCTCACACCGTCCCACCCCCTCAACAGCACTCACACCCCCGCACCACCGTCAAACCGTCCCACCCCCTCAACAGCACACCCACCCCCACACCACCCTCACACCGTCCCACCCCCTCAACAGCACTCCCACCCCCACACCACCCTCACACCGTCCCACCCCCTCAACAGCAATCCCACCCCCACACCACCCTCACACCGTCCCACCACCTCAACAGCAATCCCACCCCCACACCACCCTCACACCGTCCCACCCCCTCAACAGCAATCCCACCCCCACACCACCCTCACGCCGCCCCCCCCCTCAACAGCACTCCCACCCCCACACCACCCTCACACCGTCCCACCCCCTCAACAGCACTCTCACCCCCACACCACCCTCACACCGTCCCACCCCCTCAACAGCAATCCCACCCCCACACCACCCTCACACCGTCCCACCCCCTCAACAGCAATCCCACCCCCACACCACCCTCACGCCGTCCCCCCCTCAACAGCAATCCCACCCCCACACCACCCTCACGCCGTCCCCCCCCTCAACAGCACTCCCACCCCCACACCACCCTCACACCGTCCCACCCCCTCAACAGCACTCCCACCCCCACACCACCCTCACACCGTCCCACCCCCTCAACAGCACTCCCACCCCCACACCACCCTCACACCGTCCCACCCCCTCAACAGCACTCCCACCCCCACACCACCCTCACGCCGTCCCCCCCCTCAACAGCACTCCCACCCCCACACCACCCTCACACCGTCCCACCCCCTCAACAGCACTCCCACCCCCACACCACCCTCACGGCGTCCCCCCCCTCAACAGCACTCCCACCCCCACACCACCCTCACACCATCCCACCCCCTCAACATCACTCCCACCCCCGCACCACCCTCACACCGTCTAACCCCCTCAACAGCACTCCCACCCTCACACCGTCCCACCCCCTCAACAGCACTCCCACCCCCACACCACCCTCACACCGTGTCACCCCCTCAACAGCACACCCACCCCCGCACCACCCTCACACCGTCTCACCCCCTCAACAGCACTCCCAGCCCCCCACCACCCCCGCACCGTCCCACCCCCTCAACAGCACACCCTCCCCCACACTACCCTCGCACCGTCCCACCCCTTCAACAGCACACCCACCCCCGCACCACCCTCACACCGTCCCACCCCCTCAACAGCACTCCCACCCCCGCACCACCCTCACACCGTCCCACCCCCTCAACAGCACTCCCACCCCCACACCACCCTCACACCGTCCCACCCCCTCAACAGCACTCTCACCCCCACACCACCCTCACACCGTCCCACCCCCTCAACAGCACTCGCACCCCCACACCACCCTCACACCGTCCCACCCCCTCAACAGCACTGCCACCCCCACACGACCCTCCCACCGTCCCACCCCCTCAACAGCACTCTCACCCCCGCACCACCCTCAAACTGTCCCCCCCCTCAACAGCACTCCCACCCCCACACCACCCTCACACCGTCCCACCCCCTCAACAGCACTCCCACCCCCACACCACCCTCACACCGTCCCACCCCCTCAACAGCACTCCCACCCCCACACCACCCTCACACTGTCCCCCCCCTCAACAGCACTCCCACCCCCACACCACCCTCACACCGTCCCACCCCCTCAACAGCACTCCCACCCCCACACCACCCTCACACCGCCCCCCCCCTCAACAGCACTTCCACCCCCACACCACTCTCACACCGTCCCACCCCCTCAACAGCACTCCCACCCCCACACCACCCTCACACCGTCCCACCCCCTCAACAGCACTCCCACCCCCACACCACCCTCACACCGTCCCACCCCCTCAACAGCACTCCCACCCCCACACCACCCTCACACCGTCCCACCCCCTCAACAGCACTCCCACCCCCACACCACCCTCACACCGTCCCACCCCCTCAACAGCACTCCCACCCCCACAACACCCTCACACCGTCCCACCCCCTCAACAGCACTCCCACCCCCGCACCACCCTCACACCGTCCCACCCCCTCAGCAGCACTCCCACCCTCACACCGTCCCACACCCTCAACAGCACTCCCACCCCCACACCACCCTCACACCGTCCCACCCCCTCAGCAGCACTCCCACCCTCACACCGTCCCACCCCCTCAACTGCAATCCCACCCCCACACCACCCTCACACCGTCCCACCCCCTCAGCAGCACTCCCACCCTCACGCCCCCCCCCTCAACAGCACTCCCACCCCCACACCACCCTCACACCGTCCCACCCCCTCAGCAGCACTCCCACCCTCACACCGTCCCACCCTCTCAACAGCACTCCCACCCCCACACGACCCTCACGCCCCCCCCCCCTCAACAGCACTCCCACCCCCACACCACCCTCACACCGTCCCACCCCCTCAACAGCACTCCCACCCCCGCACCACCCTCACACCGTCCCACCCCCTCAACAGCACTCCCACCCCCACACCACCCTCACACCGTCCCAACCCCTCAACAGCACTCCTACCCCCGCACCACCCTCACACCGTCCCACCCCCTCAACAGCACTCCCACCCCCGCACCACCCTCACACCGTCCCACCCCCTCAACAGCACTCCCACCCCCACACCACCCTCACACCGTCCCAACCCCTCAACAGCACTCCCACCCCCACACCACCCTCACACCGTCCCACCCCCTCAACAGCACTCCCACCCCCAAACCACCCTCACACCGTCCCCCCCCTCAACAGCACTCCCACCCCCAAACCACCCTCACACCGTCCCACCCCCTCAACAGCACTCCCACCCCCAAACCACCCTCACACCGTCCCCCCCCTCAACAGCACTCCCACCCCCACACCACCCTCACACCGTCCCACCCCCTCAACAGCACTCCCACCCCCAAACCACCCTCACACCGTCCCCCCCCTCAACAGCACTCCCACCCCCACACCACCCTCACACCGTCCCACCCCCTCAACAGCACTCACACCCCCGCACCACCGTCAAACCGTCCCACCCCCTCAACAGCACACCCACCCCCACACCACCCTCACACCGTCCCACCCCCTCAACAGCACTCCCACCCCCACACCACCCTCACACCGTCCCACCCCCTCAACAGCAATCCCACCCCCACACCACCCTCACACCGTCCCACCACCTCAACAGCAATCCCACCCCCACACCACCCTCACACCGTCCCACCCCCTCAACAGCAATCCCACCCCCACACCACCCTCACGCCGCCCCCCCCCTCAACAGCACTCCCACCCCCACACCACCCTCACACCGTCCCACCCCCTCAACAGCACTCTCACCCCCACACCACCCTCACACCGTCCCACCCCCTCAACAGCAATCCCACCCCCACACCACCCTCACACCGTCCCACCCCCTCAACAGCAATCCCACCCCCACACCACCCTCACGCCGTCCCCCCCTCAACAGCAATCCCACCCCCACACCACCCTCACGCCGTCCCCCCCCTCAACAGCACTCCCACCCCCACACCACCCTCACACCGTCCCACCCCCTCAACAGCACTCCCACCCCCACACCACCCTCACACCGTCCCACCCCCTCAACAGCACTCCCACCCCCACACCACCCTCACACCGTCCCACCCCCTCAACAGCACTCCCACCCCCACACCACCCTCACGCCGTCCCCCCCCTCAACAGCACTCCCACCCCCACACCACCCTCACACCGTCCCACCCCCTCAACAGCACTCCCACCCCCACACCACCCTCACGGCGTCCCCCCCCTCAACAGCACTCCCACCCCCACACCACCCTCACACCATCCCACCCCCTCAACATCACTCCCACCCCCGCACCACCCTCACACCGTCTAACCCCCTCAACAGCACTCCCACCCTCACACCGTCCCACCCCCTCAACAGCACTCCCACCCCCACACCACCCTCACACCGTGTCACCCCCTCAACAGCACACCCACCCCCGCACCACCCTCACACCGTCTCACCCCCTCAACAGCACTCCCAGCCCCCCACCACCCCCGCACCGTCCCACCCCCTCAACAGCACACCCTCCCCCACACTACCCTCGCACCGTCCCACCCCTTCAACAGCACACCCACCCCCGCACCACCCTCACACCGTCCCACCCCCTCAACAGCACTCCCACCCCCGCACCACCCTCACACCGTCCCACCCCCTCAACAGCACTCCCACCCCCACACCACCCTCACACCGTCCCACCCCCTCAACAGCACTCTCACCCCCACACCACCCTCACACCGTCCCACCCCCTCAACAGCACTCGCACCCCCACACCACCCTCACACCGTCCCACCCCCTCAACAGCACTGCCACCCCCACACGACCCTCCCACCGTCCCACCCCCTCAACAGCACTCTCACCCCCGCACCACCCTCAAACTGTCCCCCCCCTCAACAGCACTCCCACCCCCACACCACCCTCACACCGTCCCACCCCCTCAACAGCACTCCCACCCCCACACCACCCTCACACCGTCCCACCCCCTCAACAGCACTCCCACCCCCACACCACCCTCACACTGTCCCCCCCCTCAACAGCACTCCCACCCCCACACCACCCTCACACCGTCCCACCCCCTCAACAGCACTCCCACCCCCACACCACCCTCACACCGCCCCCCCCCTCAACAGCACTTCCACCCCCACACCACTCTCACACCGTCCCACCCCCTCAACAGCACTCTCACCCCCACACCACCCTCACACCGTCCCACCCCCTCAACAGCACTCCCACCCCCACACCACCCTCACACCGTCCCACCCCCTCAACAGCACTCACACCCCCACACCACCCTCACACCGTCCCACCCCCTCAACAGCACTCTCACCCCCACACCACCCTCACACCGTCCCACCCCCTCAACAGCACTCCCACCCCCACACGACCCTCCCACCGTCCCACCCCCTCAACAGCACTCTCACCCCCGCACCACCCTCACACTGTCCCCCCCCTCAACAGCACTCCCACCCCCACACCACCCTCACACCGTCCCACCCCCTCAACATCACTCCCACCCCCACACCACCCTCACACCGTCCCCCCCTCAACAGCACTCCCACCCCCACACCACCCTCACACCGTCCCACCCCCTCAACAACACTCCCACCCCCACACCACCCTCACACCGTCCCCCCCTCAACAGCACTCCCACCCCCACACCACCCTCACACTGTCCCCCCCCTCAACAGCACTCCCACCCCCACACCACCCTCACACCGTCCCACCCCCTCAACAGCACTCCCACCCCCACACCACCCTCACACCGTCCCACCCTCTCAACAGCACTCCCACCCCCACACCACCCTCACACCGTCCCCCCCTCAACAGCACTCCCACCCCCACACCACCCTCACACCGTCCCACCCCCTCAACAGCACTCCCACCCCCACACCACCCTCACACCGTCCCACCCTCTCAACAGCACTCCCACCCCCACACCACCCTCACACCGTCCCACCCCCTCAACAGCACTCCCACCCCCACACCACCCTCACACCGCCCCACCCAGGACAGGGCTGTCACTCACAGGCAGCCAGGTGTCAGAGTCACCTGGAGATTGCGGCGCCGCTCCTCAGCGTGGCCCCGTCACAGCTGGGAATGTCGACAGCATTGCCCAGGCGATGGCCGGCATGGCACAAACGCAGAGGGACATGGTGCAATCTCTGGGTTATGTGACACAGTCCGAGGTGCAGGTGGACCACTCCCTATGCTCCCTGGCCCCAAGCATACAGACCCTGTGATGAGTGTCGCATGCAGGACTGGCAGCGCCAGGTGGCGAGGGAGACTCCGGGCATTTCTCCGCTTGCACCCCCGTCCCATGGAGTAGCCCGATGACCATTGGGCACCCCGAGGGAGTGATGGGGCCCATGCCGGTGACTCCCACAGAGGAGGTGCCGGCACTCCCCACCCACCCCCACTGCTCCCTGGCGCAACTGGTGGGCAGCAGGCAGAACAGGGCGGCACCAACCAGGCCCGGTCGCCCCAGAAGACAGCCGTCAAAGCGGACCCCCCCCACCCCCCGGTCAGCGGGCGGGAAACACAGCAGGCCACCTCCGCTCCTGAAGTACCATCTGGCGATCCACCAAGACGTAGCGTTAGGGCCTGTAAGGCCAGTAGATAGCAGGTATGTTGACAGGCTGCAGGGCACAATTCAGTGATTGGGGCTAGGGCACAGACCTGTATGTTTTCACATTGTACCCCTGTTCACAATGTTACAGCCGGCCTTGGTGCTGTGTCCGATGGATGCGAGGGCTGGGCTGGCCGCAGAGGGGCGTGGATGGGGTGGGGGGAATAGTGGACATTATGGTGGTCGTGGCTCAGGGACGGCACTTCAGCCAGCGCTCACCGCTCCGGCGTCCCACCCCCGTCCCACCGCCCCCACCCCAGGGATTCAAGGGCACCGTGAGATGGGATGGCCAGCCCGAATGCAGAGTTCACCCAGCTGGCCGGTGGAAAGTGCCATCGTGGGCAGGAGTCATATGATGCGGAGCACTGGAGCTCATCACAGAGCAGGCTGTCATCATTCTCTATCCCGTAGACAGTCCCGTGATACTGCCAACCCAAGGCCCACACCCCATAATGCAGCAGGTATGTATCAGGAGGGAGTGGCAGGTCGGTGGCGGTGTGGGGGGTGGGATGCTTTGTCCGCCCCTCCACACAGTCGGTCAACCTGGAGGCGATCAGGGTATCCCCTGTGTGTTGGACCTGGCGCACACGATGAGGGGCCTTCCGTGCCTGCCTGGGCCCCATGTCCTGCCCATTTTCCCCTTCCCCCACACCCTCCTCGTCGGACAAGGACTGGCGTTCATCCTCTGCTGAGCGATGTGTTGGGGGATGCAGCACGATGCGGGTGACCCTCCCTGCCCCATACCGGAGTGCCCCCCCAGAGAGCACTGCCTTAAAGGGTGGTCGAGACTGACTCCCCTCAACTCATTGCAAAGGTGTCTGGATCGGCACTTCAGGTTTCACAACCTGCAGGACTATGGACCAATGCTGGAAAGTGGGATACAGATGGGTGGTTCGTTTTTCAGCTGACACTGGCACGGTGGCCAAGTGGACATTACGTTCTATGATTTCTTTGATTCGACTCATCCAGAGGCCCTTAAAAGGACTCCTGGAATTTAATTTTTAAAAGAGCCTAATATAGAGCCAGGAGTTTTCCTCTACAACCACGGCCTACTGGAGTTTGCCCCTTCTCATTGCTTCCTCCTTCCCACCAGTGGCCTGGACTCGTGCCCAGGCAGTTAATTGCTCTCTCGCCCCCTCAAACGTGCAAGCTGTCTCTGGGGCGATGACTGGTGTCCGCAGCTCCTTGGTTATGTACTAATCAGACCAGCAGGACTTCCGGTGGTGGCCATGGAGTGAGTGGTTGCATATTTGGTCGCTCTCGCTTGTGGTGACCTTTTGCATCTTTTTCCCCGATTTATGGTGGATTTGATTGTCAAAGCAGGAAGTAGAGGAGTAGGGGTAGGAGTAGGAGTGAAGTAGAGGAGAAGGGTTTCCCACCAGTGTGTGGATTCGTGGACCAGAGTGGGGTCTGAAAAGGAGAGATTGTTGGCCAAATATGGCGGATAGTCAGGAACCGAAAACTGCCGGCCCAGTGGTCAATGGAGCAGCTGGTGGACTTTCTTCTGGAGAGATTCGCTCAGCAAAGAATGGAATACCTGGATCCGATTAAGACAGGGATTGATCATGAGGAGTAGACTGGAAACCCAGGGCCAGGCGATCCAGAAGGTGGAAGAGGCCGGTCAAGAGGACCCACGTCTTCCGCGCGTTTGAAGAGCTTAAAGGCGGACATGGCAATGTTACAGGAGACACACCCGAGGGTAGTGGATCAGACTAGGCTGAGCGAGGGGTGGGTTGGCAGGTATTTTGGGGCTCGACTACAACTAGGGAATAGCAATTTTGATCAATAAGCGGGTGTTATTTGAGGTCGAGAGCATAGTGGCAGACTCGGGGGGTACGTGCGTTATGGTGAGTGGGAAGTTGGAGGGGATGCCGGTGGTATTAGTGAATATTTATGCATCAAACTGGGACGACGCGGAGTTTATGAGGCGGGTGTTGGGGACGATCCCGGACCTGGACTCACCTAGGCTGATCATGGGGAGGGGGACTTTAATACGGTTATAGATCCGAGGATGGATCGATCAAGTTCAAGGACAGGGAGGGTGCCAGCCGCGGCGAAGGAGCTAGAGGGGTTTATGGAGCAGATAGGAGGGGCAGTTCCACGGAGGTTTGGACGGCCAAGAGCGAAGGAGTTTTCTTTTTTCTCCCATGTACCCCCGGATCGATTTTTTCCGTTTTGGACAGGGCTTTGCTGGCGGGGGTGGTAGATGCCGGGTATTCGGCAATTGTTGCGTCGGGCCATGCCCCACACTGGGTGAATTTACGGGTGAGAAAGGAAGGGGAACCAGCGTCCGCATGGATGTAGGACTGTTAGCGGATGGGGAGGCGTGCGGGTGGGTGAGGGAGGCCATCCAGAATTATTTGGAGATAAATGACACCGGGGAGATTTCGGCAGCAACAGTACGGGAGGCACTGAAGGCAGTAGTTAGGGGGAGCTGATTTCGATACGGGCTCATAGGGAGAAGGTGGAGCGGGCAGAGGTGGATAGGCTGGTTAGGGAGATACTCCAGGTGGATAGAAGATACTAGGACGCCTCGGAGGCGGGGCTGTTGAAGGAGCAGCAGAAGCTGCAGATGGAGTTTGGTCTGATATCCGCAGAGAAGGTGGTGGGGCATTTGAGGAAGGCGAGATTGGCGGTGTCTGAGTATGTGGAGAAGGCCAGTAGGATGTCAGCGCACCAGCTCAGGAAGCGGGAGGCGGCCAGGTAGACAGGAAGAGTGAAGGATAGAGGTGGAAACACGGTCTTGGCACCAGTGGGGGTGAACAGGATGTTCAAGGAGTTTTACAGTCGGCTGTATGAGTCGGAGCCCCCAGCTGGGGTGGTGGGGGGTGAGGCAATTCTTGGAAGGTTTGGAGTTTCCGAAGGTGGAGGAAGAGTTGGTGGAGGGGCTGGGAGCCCCGATCGGGATTGGGGAAGTAGTGAAGGGATTGGAGCCAATCGGGCAAGGCCCCGGGACCCGACGGATAATCAGTGAAATTTTATAAGAAGCTTTCTGGGGTGCTGGGTCCGCTGCTGGTGAGGGCATTTAATGATGCTAGGGAGTGGGGCGTTCTTCCCCCAACAATGCCACAGGCCTACATTTCATTGATCCTGAAGCGGGAGAAGGACCAGAACAATGAGGATCAGACAGACCAATCTCCCGACTAAATGTAGACGCCAAATTGCTGGCCATGATTTTGGCCTTGAGAATAGAGGATTGTGTTCCGGGGTGATAGAGGAGGACCAGACAGGATTTGTCAAAGGAAGGCAGTTAACAGCGAACATTAGAAGTCTCTTGAATGTCATCATGATGGCCTCCGAGGGGAGGGAGGTGGAGGTGGTGTTCGCTATGGACGCGGAGAAGGCCTTCGACCGGGTGGAGTGGAAATATTTGTGGGAGTTCCTGGGGCTGCTTGGGTTTGGCAGGGTTTTGTAGACTGGGTCCGGTTGCTGTGTCAGGCGCCGGTGACAATTGTGTGGACCAAACAGACTGAGCTTGGACTATTTTAGACTAAGCCGGGGGATGAGGCAAGGATGTCCACACTCCCCACTGTTGTTTGCCTTGGCTATGGAGCCATTGGCGATGACGCTGAGAGCATCAAAGGATTGGAAGGGGCTAGTCCAGGGGGGTTGGAATACAGGGTCTCGTTGTATGCGGACGATCTACCTACTCCTGTATATTTCTGACCCGTTAGGGGGATGGGAGAGATTATGCAGATCTTAGGGGAATTTTGCCGGCTCTAAGGCGATGTGACCATCAATTCACACGAGACGGAGAGTTGAAGTGAACAGTGGTTTTAATCAGCTAGAACTGTGCCTGCCTGCGACTGCTCAGTACTGAGTGCCGCCTACAGGCTGCAGCTCTATATACCTCCCCGAGGGGGCGGAGCCACAGGCAGAGCCCACAAGGGCACCAACATAATACAATAATGTAATGTAATACAATGGTGGACCATAGGTGGAGCCCACAAGGGCATCAACATAATACAATGTAATGTAACGTAATACAATGGTGAATGGTAGCAGTAATACATTCACCACATTCACCCCCTGTTAAAAATTGAAGTCCAGCGGGGGTGAAGTGGGCTCACAGATTGAGTCTGTCCGGCGCCTTGATCGTTTGCTGTGATCGCCTGAGCTCTGGTTTCGCAGCGGGCACGGGTGTTGAACTCGTTGCTACGGGCACGGGTGTTGGGCTCGTCGATGCAGGCACGGGTGTTGAACTTGCCGCTGCGGGCACAGGTGTTGGGCTCGTCGATGCAGGCACGGGTGTTGAACTTGTCGCTGCGGGCACAGGTGTTGGGCTCGTCGATGCAGGCACGGGTGTTGAACTTGTCGCTGCGGGCACAGGTGTTGGGCTCGTCGATGCAGGCACGGGTGTTGAACTTGTCGCTGCGGGCACGGGTGTTGACTCCGGGAGCGTGTCTTCTGGAGCTTCATCCCTGTAGGTCGGCGATGGGGGGAGGGGGTGTAGGAGTGGGGGTGTAGGCCATGTAGGGGCGGTGTTCGGTGTAGGGTGGTGATGGTCGCAGGGGAACCGGTGGGTGCCAGGACCCGGAGGGAGACTGTATCTTGTCGGCCGTCGCGGTGCGCCACCGTAGGCGTACTGGGGGTTGGCGTGAAGGAGCTGGACCCTCTCGACCAGGGATTCGGACTTATGGCTCCTCACGTGTTTTCGGAGGAGGACGTTCGGAGGTGGCATCCCTTTATTGACTTCTTTGGGGAAACCAAAATTGTTAGCAGATACGATAGGAGGGGGGAGGATCAGGGGATGGGGGGCGTGCAGTTTACTTCAGGTGGGATCAGTGAGAGGAGGTGGAGGGACTGGGGAATTGTGTATATAAGCAAGGTTGGTGGGGTATGGTTGTTGGCTGGGAGGGGATGTTTTGTACTGAATTATGTTTACATTTGTTTTTGTATTTTCAAGTATAAAATCATAAATGCCTCAATAACATTTTTTTTTAATAATGAGACCAGCAGGCCGATGTTCCCTGTTCCTGCATTTGGCCTCCACAGGCATATGTAGAATCACACCTAAGTTCAGATGCAGTTCTCCTTTAAGACCATGGGTGGGATTCTCCAGTCGGCGACAGCAAAATCGCGTTCGGTGATCAGCCGGAGAACCCCCGTTTACGCTGGAATCGGGGGCGGCGCCGTTTTTTCCGATTCTCCGCCCCCTCGGCACAGTCGGGTACGCCACAGGCCGTCTGGACGGCCTCAGGGCGTCACCTGAGGCCCTCCCCTGATGCTCCGCCCCCGGTGGGCCAAGTCCCCGACGGCGTCGCTCGCGTGTGCTCACACCATTCGGGGACCTCGCGTGGCGGCTGCGGACTGTGTCCAGTGCCGCCAAAGTCGGGGGGGGGGGGGGGGAGCTAGCAGGGGGGGGGGGGCTTCGGCAGGGGCTGGGGGGACTGGTGGGGGGGTGGCGAGGGGGGTTACAGGGTGGTACTGTCTGGCAGGGCGGGTCTGCATGCGCCCGCCGTGCGCATGCCCGCCCACGGACCCAGCCATTCTGCAGCCGCTTTTGACGCGGGAGCCGGGAGTTGTACCCGGCGCGGCTGCTAGCCCCTCGTCGATCCTGGAATCGGTGAGGGTTTGGTGCCGATTTTGGTAAAACGCCACAGTGTCGACGCCGGCACTTAGCCGCAAAATTGGAGAATCCAGCCCCATGAATTTTCCTCGTGGTTTTTACGCATTTATATCGTGGTAAAGATTAGTTTCTGTTATTTCAATGTCAAGTGATGACACTGTAAAAATGAGTGAAATATTTATTTTTTCAATCCTACCAGGGATCAAATTGGATTAGAAAAGATAACCCAGTCTGTGCAGGACTTTGTCAAAAGGTTTCCTGGGTGGAAAAGTCGGATAGACGGACGTATCCGTGAACTACAGGAGATTGCAAAGTCCATTGACACGTTTCACAGAGGCTCAACAATTGCAAATGTCACAGCATCTTCTGTGAGTGCTGGAGGAGGCGTGCTAGCTGTAGTAGGAATAATTGCTGCACCTTTCACAGCAGGTACGTCCTTGGTGCTCACTGTTGCAGGAGCGACCATGGGTGCAGCTGGTGCTGCTACTAATTTGACAGCTGACATCAGTGAATATGCTACACGGTCAGCGAGACAGAAAAAAGTAGATGAGATAATCGAACAAAATACAAGTGACATGAAAGAAATGTCACAATGTTTGAAAAATGCATTGAGTGAACTCGAACGCTTGGATCAATGTAATGATGTTGAGGTAACAGAATTGGATTATAGTGAAGGGCATTTGTCTAAGGTTTTAGGTGCAGGGTCTAAGATTCCAGCTGCACAGTCCATCATTAACAAAACCGTTGGTGTGAAAAATGCAGTGGTGGCGAAACAAATGATAAAGAAATGTCCCGAGATAAAAGAACTAGCCAAGAAACTGACGGCATTGAGTCGTAAAGTTCGAAATACAAAGTATGCAACACAAACGAAATCTGTGACACAAATGCTGAGCGGAACTCCTCTGGCAGTGTCTAAAACCACTCGAGTTGCGACAGGAGTTCTCTCAGCAGCCTTTGTTGTATGGGATATCTATAGTATAACAACGAGTTCCATTGATCTGCACAAAGGATGTAAAACTGAAGTTGCTAAAAAGATAGAAGATAAAGCTCATGAGATAGAGAATGCATTATCTGCGTACGAGGATATGTATCAGGAATTTAAAACGATTTTGAAGGGAGACTGAGTCGGGGCCAGATTTCACAAAGGTACAACTGCAGCAGCCAAGGATTTTCCCGACGTCATGCTGCAGGCTCCATTCCAGCAGTGGCTAGGAGTTGGAGAGGGAGCTGTTGCCAAAGCACTCAGGTTAAAAGGCTCCCCTGTCTGATTTAGGTTTAAATTTATTGTCACATAGAGGTACAGAGAAAAGTACTGTTCTGTGTACAGTCCAGGCAGATCGTTCCATACATGAAAAACATAGGATATACGATAAATACACAATGTAAATACATAGACATCAAATCTCCTGTGCCACCAGGGCCGCCAACATCCTTGGCCACTGCCACACAAACACCAAGGACACCTCCCTATCCATCCCCCGGCCGCACTTCAGAAAATTGGATCATAAGACGGTGCTCCTTCTCCCCTATACAAGCGGAAAGTTAAACGGGAGAATCTGGTTGAGAAGGTCTGCAGAGCTGATCCGAGGCAACAGAAGAGCTCCTAGGTGACTGCTTGGAGTCAATGGACTGGTCCATATTCAAGTACTCAGTGACCAACCTAAACGAGTGTGCCACCACCGTCACAGACTTCATCAGCAAATGTGCAGAAGACTGCGCGCCAAAGAAGGCAGTACGTGCGTTCCCCAACCGGAAACCATGGATTAATCGGGAGGTTCACTCGGAAGGCCAGGTCTGAGGCGTTGAAGTCAGGCGACCCTGATCTGTACAAGAAATCCAGGTCCGATCTCCACAAAGCCATCAGGGATGCCAAGAGACAGTGCCAGACTAAACTAGAGTCACAGACCAACGACATCGATTCTTGTCAGTTGTGGTAAGGCTTAAACAACATAACACTGCCAGAGAAGAATCAGGCAACGTGCCTCAACAACTACCGTCACCGGCCTTGACTTCGATCATTACAAAGTGCTTCGAGAGGTTGGTCATGAGACACATCAACTCCATACTCCCAGAATGCCTTGATCCACTGCAATTCGCATTCTTTCCACAACCGGTCCACAGCAGACGCCATTTCTCTGCCCTACACTCATCCCTGGAGCATCTCGACAAGGACTCCTACGTCAGAGTCGTATTCATTGACGACAGCTCCGCCTTCAACACCAATAATCCCAGCCAAGCTCATATCCAAACCCACGCAGACACGGGGAGGATGTGCAGACTCCGCACAGACAGTGACCCAAGCCGGGAATCGAACCTGGGACCCTGGAGCTGTGCAGCAACTGTGCTAACCACTGTGCTACCGTGCCGCCCTTGTTTGGAATGATCGACCTGGACTGTACGGAGAACATCACTTTTCACTGTACCTCGGTAGATCTGACAATAAATCAAATCAAAGCACACAGAATATAGTGATGTGCTGGATCAGTTGACCTCTATTAACAAAGATTTTGACTGCTAACTGTTTGACTGTTAGCAGAACGAGGGGCATAGCCTCAAAATAAGGGGAAGTAGATTTAGGACTGAGTTTAGGAGGAACTTCTTCCCCCAAAGGGTTGTGAATCTATGGAATTCCTTGCCCAGTGAAGCAGTAGAGGCTCCTTCATTAAATGTTTTTAAGATAAAGATAGATAGTTTTTTGAAGAATAAAAGGATTAAGGGTTATGGTGTTCGGGCCGGAAAGTGGAGCTGAGTCCACAAAAGATCAGCCATGATCTCATTGAATAGCGGAGCAGGCTCGAGGGGCCAGATGGCCGACTCCTGCTCCTAGTTCTTATGTTCTTAACTATCCTAACACTGCAATCCAATATAATTCGGCCTTGATGGATAGATTTTAGTTTAGCTTGACCATTCTCAGAACATTTTTACATTGTATCCACTGTGAAAGGGTTAAAAGTCATACAGGTTTAAATAAAACCTAACAGGCTCACAGACTGCTTCCCGTAACAGCCTCACTGAACAGGCGCCGGAATGTGGCGACTAGGGGCTTTTCACAGCAACTTCATTTGAAGCCTACTTGTGACAATAAGCGATTTTCATTTCATTTTCATTTTTCATTCACGAGTTGGTAAATTGCCACAGACAGAAACAAGTGATGAGAAACTAATTGCTTCAGCTCAGAGTCAACAGATACGAATCCAAGGACCTTTATGGGATG